>NC_133661.1:69305543-69447776 GCF_037893015.1 Macrotis lagotis | reverse complement strand
AAAATAGATGTGGACCCCAGCTAGATATTTGCATTTTCTTAAAGTTTTATACTTCATAAAACACTGCTCCTGGCTTTAGACATTCCTGTATTTTTCTCTAAATCATTCCCTCTAATTACCTTAACCATCTCATGATATACTGTTACCCAAACTAGCTAAGTATCAGTTTTTTGGTATGGACTATAGGAGGTTGAGGGAAATTATTAGGTATGACTTCCAGATGGGTGATCTGCTGGAGTGATCAGTGTCTGCTTAGGCAGAGTTATATAAAGGGTAACTAGCAAAGAAGCAGGTCCTTGAGGCTGGGTCAAAGACTACTTTTGTTGCCTCTAGGATTGTATGTATTTATGGCTCTCTCCTTTAGACTGTTTATCAAGCATTGAAGACTGGCATATCCCTCAATTTGTTGATTAGACTGGAAAATTTGTAGTTGTGTATATATATAGATGACATTGCTGTTTTTAGTCCAGATATAGAATTGCATCTGGGACATCTCCAATATGTCCTCAGGGTGATACAAGATGTAGGGTTAATAATGAATATAATAAAGTACCAATTCAGGTTACTAAAAGTGGTGTACTCAGATAGTTTCTCCTCTTCTTTCTCCTAATCTCTCCCACTCCAGCACCCCACCACCCCAATTCTACCAACTCCAATTTATGGGACATATGCTTCTCATATCTAGACAGGAAGGGTTACAGCCAAAGAAACAAGTCCAGATATCCTTGAGACCAGCAGAGTCTATGGGAAATCTGTACCAAAGATTAAAACCTTAGCCTTACCTTTTGACTGACTAACAAAAAGCTAGATAAGTATGTGGAGTCTTATAACTCCAAATGCTAGGAACCTTCAATAGGCTGGAATACCTTCTCTTAGGCAATAGTCTAAATTGCCATAGAACTGTGGAATAGTTGCACTGGAAGGGAGACTTTAATGCTAACGTAGTCTCTAGAGGAGGACCTATGACTGAGAAAGGGATAATAGCTTGTTCTAGTTAAGGCAAATTAGTGGCAGAACTAGGATCAATAAAATTGTATGATTTACAAAACATTTTCCTCATTACTACCCTTTGAGGTAGATAGCACGTATTTTTATTCCTATTTTATACCTTGAAAAATAGGTATTAAGTGTCTTGAAGATAGAAGGAATTATAGAGAGCATGACTGATATAGGGAAAGAGCTCCCATGATATAGGGAAAGTGGGGTCAGAGGACTTGGGAACAAATCTCATCTTTACTACTTATTATACATGTGATCCTTAGGAAAGTTAAAAGTAACTTTAGTATCTCTGTTTCCTCGTCTGTAATATGAATTGTACTAGTTGGCCTTTAAAGTCATTTCCTGCTCAAAAAATCTATGAACCCATGAAGAGGAAAAGTTATATAGGTCAACTATCCTATTGTTCTCACTCCCTATGATTCCCTGGTTCGAAATATCCTTTTCCAGCCACCACTCTCCTACATGCGTTATCTCCTTCTATTAGAGGGGTGCTTAGTTTTGGGTCACTAGACCCTTCAAGAGATACATGAATAAATTTCAAGGAATCCATTTGGATAGCAAAGAAATTAATCTTTGTTTCAGTATAATTGTTTTCCTTTGGCATACTATGAACTCTGTTTTATATATTTAAAAATATTGTTCTGAATATAATAACAACTCCTTTTGCAGTGACAAAGGAATGCTCCAATTGGGGAATGGCTGAACAAATTTTGGTATTGGCATGAAATGGTATACTACTGTGCTTTGAATGAAAAAAGATGTCTTCAAAGAAAAAGGGGGAGAAATGTATAAACTGATGAAGAGTGAAGTGAGCAGAATCAGGAGAACAATTTCTAATATAACAAGAAAATTGTAAAAAATGAACAATTTTGAAAGACTTAAGAACTTTGATTAATCCAATGATTAACCATGATTCCAGAGGACCAATGATGAAAAATGATGCCCACCTCTTAAAAGAGAGAAGTGATATAGAATAAGACTTATTTTTACACATGGCCAATATGAGATTTTGTTTTGCTTCATTAGGCATATTTATTATGAGTGGTGTTTTTTTTAATAGTGGGGAGGGATGGTGAGAGGGAGAAAAAATAAATGCTTGATAATTGAAAAAAATTACAAATAAATAAGGCAATCTCCTTGATAGTAGGAACTGTCTCATTCTTATATTTGTATCCTCAATGATTAGTGCATAGTGAAAACTTGATAAATGTTTTTTCATTTAATCACTGATCTAGTCTAATGCTTTTATTTTACTGGGCAGAAATCTGAGGCTCAATGAGGTGAAGAAATTTGTCCAAAGTCCAAAGTCCAAAGTTGGCATGGGGATCTAGATTTTTTACTCACATCTCTTTGGGTCTATTTAGCTTTCCACTACATTGGGCTATTTCTCAATATTATATTAAGAGATTTGACATTAGTACAGGGGCAATTCAGGACAGTGAAACAACTCAGGGGAGAGTCTAACAGATTGGTATACTCTTAATGATTGGTTGTGGTTGAGCATGTTTGTTCTAGAAGAATCAAATCTGGGAATAATGATGAATGGAATCCAAGAGTTCTAAAGAGTCAATTCTGACCTGCATGGACCTCCCCTTTACAGTAAAATATGATTTCCCCAGAAAATGAAATACCTTTGGAGAGTATCTTTGTCCTTGGGACAGATTGTTCCTTATTTCTTGGATGGGTCTGGGGAGGACTGTAGATTCTAAGCAAGGGAGTTGGGAGGTCTTGACCATATGAGGGAATCACTCTGCATGAGGAAGCAGTTGCAGTTCAAGGCTACAAAGAATATTTAGGGGGAGAGCCCTCAAGATCAATTTAAGAATTCTTGCTCTAGAGTAATAGCTGATATTTATAAAGTTCCAAGCCCCAAGATACATCCCAGTCCAACTGGAAGGCTAGCTCCCTTCTTATATGTCTCTCTAAGATTAGACTGACATTCACTCTAATTGTCTCTATTTATTTTTGGCTTCTTTCAGGTCATTGGCAAGCCTAATAGTGATTGCAAGCCCCTCTAGTGATGCCATCAGCTTCAGGGAAAGTCATTACATCTCTTTTTTCTAGAATTCAGAGCTCCCTATGAAGCAGAGGGTTCTCATATACTGTCTTCCAACAGACTACAAAAGGTATAGGATACCAGAGTTCTCAGAAAAATCATGCTTAGAAGGGATTTTTTTTTTCTTTTTTGGATTTTTGCAAGGCCGTGGGGTTAAGTGACTTGCCAAAGATCACACAGCTGAGTATTAGGTGGCTGAGGCTGTATTTGAACTCAGGTCCTCCTGATTCCAGGGTCAGTGCTCGATCCACTGTGCCACCTAGCTATCCCCCTCCCCCAAGGGATTCTTATCTTATAAATAAAGGCTCTAGAGTCTAAAAAGATAAGTGACATTCAAAGTCACATAGCTAATAAACAAGAGAAACAGGATTCAAATTTTGGAGTTCTAACTCCTAACTTCTTTTGTCTTTTCTACAATCTTATGCCTTAGGCTCTTTCTTCAGGAGCAGTTAACACTTTACTCATTTCACCTACCTTTCAAAATCCTCTTCCAAAAATTCTCATGGACCACAACACACAAAGTTCCCTGTTGTTTCAGAATATATTTTGAAGACCTTGCCTAGGACCCGTTCTTCTTGCCTTTCCCAGTTCCCTGATATCACCATGTCCTTGGTATCCTTTTTAGCAGAATCAATTTCCCTGTCCTGTCTACTAGTTTTTGCCTTTACTGATTACAAACATACTCATGTCGCCTCCAACTTCAAAAAACCCTCACTTGATCCCTTTATTCCCTCTAATTCTTTTTTTTTTAAAGTTTATTTAAGGTAGGGGTGGCTAGGTGGTGCAGTGGATAGAGCACTGGCCCTGGAGTCAGGAGGACCTGAGTTCAAATCCAACCTCACTTAATAATTACCTAGCTGTGTGGCCTTGGGCAAGCCACTTAACCCCATTTGCCTTGCAAAAACATAAAAAAAAATTAAAAATATTTATTTAAGGTAATGGGGTTAAGTGACTTGTCCATCTAGGCAATTATTAAGTGACTGAGGTTGGATTTGAACTCAGGTCCTCCTGACTCCAGGGCTGGTGCTTGATCCACTGTGCCACCTACCTGCTCAGACCTCATTCTTTTTAATCTCTCTGTAATCTTTAATAATGTTGATCAATGTCTTCTGGATACTCTCTTCTCTCTAGCTTCTATCATGGTTCTCCTTCAACCTATCAGACCAATCCTCCTTAGTCTCCTTTGTTGAAGTCTATCTAGGTCATGCCCATTAACCACAGGTGTCCCACAGGGTTTTTTTTCCTTTTTCTTTTAGACTACTTCACTTGATAATCTCATTAACACCCATAGATTTAATGATTAGCTCTAAACTAACTTAACCTATCTGATAACCCAGTCTCACATCTCTAGTTATGTTTCAAACATATTGAAATAGAAGCTCAGTAGATATTTTAAATTCATCATGTCCAAAGTTGAACTCATTAATTTTCCCCCTAAACCCTTTCTTCTTCTAAACTTGTCTGCTACTGTTGAGGGTACCACTATCCTCTCTCTCCCACAGGCTCACAGTCTAGGGTCATCTTTGACTCCTCCTTATCTCTTACCACCCTCATCTGTTGCTAGAGCATGTCAATTTTATCTCTGCGGTATCTCTCAAATATAGCCCCCTTCTGTCCTCAGATATTATTACTATATCCATGCAGGTCCTCATCATCTCATACTCAAGATTATTGTAGTTGCTGTTGGGTCCACCTGCTACATCTCTTCTTACACCAGTCCACCCTTCATTCAGCCACCAAAGTGATTTTTCTAAATTGCAGGTCCAACCATGTCACCTTCAATAAACACCAATTATTCCTATTACCTCATGACTAAATAAGTCTATCCAGGTCATGCCCATTAACTACAGGTGTCCCACAGGGTTTTTTTCCCCCTTTTCCTTTTAGACTACTTCACCAATTATTCCTATTACCTCATGACTAAATATAAAATTCTCTGTTTAGTATACAAAGTCCTTCATTACCTAGTGCTTCCCCATCTCCAGGCTTCTCTAACTTACTCCCTGCCAAGCATTCTTCAATCCAGTAACACTGATCTCCTTGATGTTATACAAAAAAAGTTACTTTATATTTCAGCTCTGGACATTTTCTCTGGGTATCATCCATGCTTACTTAGCATGTTCTCCCTCCTCATCTTTGCCTACAGGCTTTCCTGGCTTCCTTCAAGCCCCAATTAAATTTCTGACTTCTCTCAATCCTTCTTACTGTTAGAGCCTTCTCTCTTTTTAATTATTTTCTATTTTTCTGTATATAGCTTGTTTGTACATATTGGTTTGCTTGTTGTTCCTCCCCATTAGATTGCAAACTCTTCGAGGGCAAGAATATCTTTTGCCCCATTTTAGTACATATATATATATATATATATATATATATGCAGTAGACACTTAATAAATGCTTTTTGACTGACTATTGATTGAGACTCTTTGGCACACTGAATATGGCATCCTGGACTGACATTTTTGATTTTTTTTTTCTGTGAATCAATGAATGAAAAAGTATTTATTTTGGTACCTATGTGTCAGGAACTATGCAATGTATTAAAAAGTACTGGAGATGCAAGTACAAAGCTCCCTCAAGGAGTTTGCATTCTGATAGAGTAAGACAAGGAAGTGACAGTGAGGTTTTAAAAACCACCCATAAAATATATAAAGCCCTTCATGAGGGCTAAAGTATTTCCCATGGTTTCATAGTTACTAAATGACAGATTTGGAACTTGAACCCAGATCTTCCTGATTGAGTTCAGTGTACTGGATTTTCCATTTCAGCAAGTTTTAAAGAAAGTAAATACCAATGCCAATTTACCTGCACATACGGGACTATAAACAGAATCTCTCAAAGCTCTGCCTAAATTCAGCACTGGAAATATATAACTTCTAGGGAAGCTATCGTTTTAAAAGTATTTGTGGAGAGGTAACTGTTAAGCAGTAGAGAGAACCAAAAATGTAGCAGGCAGTGAATTAATAGGGAGAAAAAATATTAGAAGAAGTAATTGGTTGGGAGTTGGGGGGAGATAGCAGTTGGAAAATCTGGTAAGTGACTCTTTGGTGCTGGCTATCCATCTATCAATCAACAACAAGTATTTCTTGAGTTTTCCTGAGAGTCTTATTATAGGTATCATGAAGGATGAGAGAGGAAATATGATCCCTTGAGGATTTATAGTCTAATTAGAGAGATAAAAAACTAAGACATGACATGTGAGAGAATTAGAGAACAATAGAAGGCAGCATATGATGAGGTGTTAGATTGTATGGCTCAGATCCAAAATGCTGTAGGTTAGAAAGGAGACATAATGAGGTCTGGAGAGTTGGGGGAAAAACTCCATGGAAGACATGGAATTTTACCAATGTGTAGGATTTGTATAGACAAAGTCAAAGCAGGAAGTCATTCCCTTAAAGGTATAATATCGAGGTAGAGGAATTGGCCAGAGACCAATCTAGAAATCCCAGAGTAGAATCACAGAAAATGAAAAGCAGAAAAGGAAAAGTTTAACTGTTAAGAAGTGGCCACACCCAGTAACCCCTTTATGAAGTGTCAATAGGTTCCTTTAGTTAATTAGAAGGGAAACTTGACTGTTGGATGAGAAACAAAGGACTACCTCACTAAGTGAATTCTAAAAATCGAACAGTTCCAAATTATCTGTTCTGATGATTATAGATCTGAAGCAACTTTGAAGAGTTTGACAAGAAGCCAGTAAGGGCAGGGTGTAGAATGGGGGAGATGATTTCTCCCTCTTACCCCTTCCCTCTACTTTGGGCCATGATATAGCAGTATAACCGCTTGTCCAGTAGGAGGTATCCTAGTCAGCAGTTCAATAGTTCATCAGTTCTAAAGTGTTCAAAGCACCTTTTGAGGTAGCAGAGGAATATATTCTCTATGTAGACAAGAACATAGAAAATCAATGACTCTGGAAGGATGACCTTGGGCAACAGAGAAGAGAGTTGATTATGGATCCAAAGAAGAATTATCCTAGCAAATAGGAGTTGACTTTTAGAGTATTTACAATATTTCTGAGAGGTGGTCATCCAGCTTCTATTTGAACACTTCTAGTAACAGATAGTTTTTTGTTTTGTGAAATAGCTTTGTTCCATTGGGGATATCTCTAACAGCTCATAGATAAAGTGAAGGATTTATGTAGCAGAGATAGGGCACCTAGAGAGAGAGAGCAATATAAAGACATTGCAAGGGGAGAAAGGACCTCAGAGTGCTATAGTGTCAGAGTCATGAGTTGCTTTAATCACGTACATTCCTATCTTAATTTAGTCATAGGAAGGTATGGGGAATCCCAAATGACAATACCTAGAAAAGGTGTTAATCTCTTAGTGGGAAAGGGATTTATTTTTTATTCCTTAGAAATATGCCTCACTATAATATGTAGTTGAATGGACAACCTATGACATATACATATAGTTATGCAGACATCCATACACATTGGGCAGGCATTGCATGTGCACAATAAGATAGATTCAACATTGTATTAGAGAAGTTGTAAAATATTTTTAATGGCCTCCAAGATTCTCTCTATAATAAGGTCCATCTTTTTAATAGCAATATTCTTCTAAGAATCTTGGATAACTTCAAGTCATGCAACACTGAAGTTTTCAAAAAATTGAAGTTGAAGATCACCCAAAGACCAATGGATAGGAACAGAGTAGGTGTGAACAAACTATGTCACATCACAAATAAGTAATTATACAGGAGATATGGTATATAAGATACCATCAAAGAAATGTATATTCAAAAAATAAGATAGGCTGGTGACATGGCAAGAGCAAAAGATGCTGCTGTTGCTGATTTTTATACACATTTATGCCCATTCCTCCTATGGACATTGCTTATATTTGTGGAAAAGTTCACCCCAGGGTTATGGGTTTTAACTGTTTTTTACCAAGCATCCTTAGCTAATTTTGTCTACTGGATGCTTGTTAATGTTTTTGCACTGATGAGAACTCACAAGCTATAGTGTTAATGGTGTAGTTTGATTTTTTTTTAGTAGAATAGTAGAATGCCAAAGGGTATTCAGTTACTCAAAACAATGTAGTGTGTGTGTTTCTATGTGTGCATGTATGTGTGTGTGTTATATGTATATGTATATGTGTGTGTGTGTGTGTGTGTGTGTGCGTGTGTGTTGTATATACAATGAGAGGATGAGCTTGCCTACAGGGTTAAGTATAGAGGAGTAGTGAGAGATAAGACTGGATAGAAAAACTTTCACTAAATTTTAGAGTGGGAAGAAATAAAATAAAATAAACTGGAAATAATCTAGTTTAACTTCCCATTGGATTCAGGAATCCCTTTTACAATATTTCTGATAGGTGATCATCCATTTTCTATTTGAACACTTCTAGTAATAGATAGTTTTCTGTTTTGTGAAATAGCTTTGTTCCAGTGGGAGCATTTCTTTTTTTTTTTTTTTTTTTTTTTGCAAGGCAAATGGGGTTAAGTGGCTTGCCCAAAGCCACACAGATAGGCAATTATTAAGTGTTTGAGACCGGATCATTGGGAGCATTTCTAATGGCTCATAGGTAAAAATTTTTTTATTGAGCTGAAATCTGCCTTTGTTCTGTCTTCTTGAGCTACACTGAATAAGTCTAATCTTTTGACCAAATGATAATTCTTCAACTACTTAAGACTAGTGGTCACATTTCTACCTAAGTCTTTGTCTTCTCCAGGCTAAATACTAGTTCTTTTTATGACATGGTTTCCAAACCAATGAACATCTTGGTAACTTTCTTCCAGTTACAGGTAGTTTTAAAATCTTCTTTTTACAATCATGCACCCAGAATTAGGTACCCTAATAAGATGAGTGCAGAATACAGTAGAACTCCTTTGACCTTGCATTATATATCTACAAATGCAGTGTGACATAATATTCACTTTTTTTCCTTCTCCACTATCACACTTTGGTCCTTATTGAATCTGTATTTAATTAAGTCTTCAGGAACTTTTCACAAGAACTATTTAAATCAGGTCACCCCTTAGCTTGTATATAGAAAACTCTCTCTTTTAAAACCTAAATGTAGTACCTTACATTTATCTTTCTAAATTTCTATATAATAAGTTTTAGCACAGAGTTCTAGTCTGTCAAGATTTTTTTGAATTTTTATTTTTGCAATCCATTGCACTGCCTTGTCTAAATTTATTCTGAAATTTTGAGCCATCATTTACTTGTGTCATTAATTGTATAGAAACAAATACACAGAGTGAAGGCTACTAGACTCTATTTTCAGGCTAATATAGCTCCATTAATCAGACAAGTATTTGTTAAATGCCTACATCAGGCACTGGGGATACAAAGACCATGATGGCTTCCTATACTTTTATCATTCAATACTCTCTGGATATGGTTTAATGGAAAAATTCTTTAATGGGTTTATGACATCACCGTTATAGGTATTCCTTCAAGTTGTTGAAGATTGAACCCCTCCATATCTTTCTATGGTATGGAACTTTTGTCTGTATCCTCCCATAAGTTTATTCAGTGTGCTAAGGGGTTTCCTCAAATTCTCTTGACACCTCAAGAATAGCAACTTAACAGTGAACTTGGTATTTCCATCAATTTTTTTTTTGCAAGGCAATGGGGTTAAGTAGCTTGCCCAAGGCCATACAGGTAATTATTAAGTGTCTGAGGCCAGCTTTGAACTCCGGTAATCCTGATTCCAGGGATGGTGCTCTATCCAGTGCGTACCTAGCCTCCCCCTTCCATCATTTTTGAGATAACATATGTAAAACTTCTTTTTCCCCCTTGGCAAACCTTAAAGGGATATATCATCATCATTATCACCACTACCACCACCACCACCACCACCATCATCATCCTTTGTTCTTATATCAACAGCCTATCTTATTTTTTGATTACACATTTCATTGATGGTATCTTACATACCACATCTTTCAAATAATTCCTTGTCTATAATGTGTTACAGCTTGTTCATACCTATCCAATGGTCTTTCAATTCTTTGAAGAATTTGAGGTTTTTATACTTGAAGTCATATCAGATTCTTGGAAGAATACTAATATTAAAATGATAGAGCTTTGTTGTGGAGTGATTCTTGAGGTCATTAAAAGAATTTCACAACTTCTCCAGTTCAATGTTCGTCCCATCTTATTGTGTACTTGCAATGTCTAATCAATGTACACATATAAGCACATATACATATTTATAGAGCCATTTTATATAACACATTTATATACATGCATGTATATACATACACACACACATATATACATATACATATACACACACATATATATGGACACACACATATATGTTGGTCATAGACTGTCCATACAACTACATAATGTACTTTGGGCAATAGGTATTCTTCATTTACTTCATTTCTGGTGAGGAGATAGCCCAACCTCTTTTATGTGATAATACATTTCATTTCAGAGGTCTTGTAATTTTCTTGGGCTTGATGCAATCAGCAGTGCCATCTGCAAACAGGAACATCTAGAGGACCTCATCATTTATAGGGAATCCCTCTTTGTCTTCAACTCTGTGTTGAATCATCTTTACAATGGTAAACAGCTTTGATGAGAGTATGTCTATCTGTTTTATCAGCCCTTACCACAGCATATGGCAAATAGTTGGTGCCTAATAAGTGCTTCCTGATTTACTTTGCTTTATTCTTTGCTTTGAATTAATATGAAGAGAGTTGCTGAATGAAGTTATTGCAGTTGTTATACCTTTAAGGGAATAATCAACCAACTACAAATCTCCTAACCATTTTATATATGTCATATAACTAAACTTGTCTACAAGGGTTTATATAATGTCTTTATAAAAAAAAATCTGTGGAAATAAAAACAACATTTACTAATATAGTTGTTCCATTAAATAGATAACGAGATAGGTTTAATATTGAATCCATGCTGGATGCTAGTGATCACTTTTCCAAGTGCCCATAAACTACTTAATTAGTCCTTTTTCAAATTTTGTCAGGTATTGATGTCAATCTCTTTTCCTTCTTTGAAAAAATAGAATAGTTGCTTATCTCCAATCTTTTGGAGCCTCTCTCTCATTCCTCATGTTTCTCTCCATTTTTATCAATAGAAGTTCTGTAGTAATTTTTAAAACTTCTTCTAGTAATGGGATGTAATTAATTTAGACTTGGGGACCTCAATTCATTTGAAGTAGTTAAATTTCCTTTTGCAATCTCATCTATCTTGGGCTTTAATTTCTTCAATCATTCTTGTCCTATTTTTTTTCCAATTTGAAGATTATTCTTCTTTATGGATAATATAAGAAGAAAACTATTTGTTAACTTGGTAGTATATATTGCATAGGATTTTGAACTTGGAATAACTGAGTTAAAATTCTGTATCTAATGCTTATTACTCTATGACTATAGACATCATTTAACTTCTTATTCTTTCAGGCAATTTGTAAAGATTTATCTCCTAAATTAGACACAGGATATTATCTGTCATTGAAATTAATGGGTCCGATAACATTATAACATTTAGGGAAATGTAGGAACTAATGCAAAATGAAGTACATGAAACCAGGAAAACAAAATACACAATAATTACAAAATTTAAATGGGGATAAAATTAAAACACTGCTGTGTAATCATAATAATCAATCCGGGACCAGCAAAAAAAAATTTGGGAAATGAGACTTTTTCCCCTTCTTTGTGGAGATTGCAGACTATGTGTATGAAACATTGCATATACTATCAGATTCTGTTGATGTTGATTTATTTTACTGAATTGCTTTTTATCTCTTTTAAAAAAATATTACAAGTGATGACTTTTGGGTAGGCAAGGGAGGACATAAAAATATTAATCAATACAGTTTTAAAGAACATATTACATCATTTACACAAAACCTTCAAACAGAAGCTCTTCCTTTTTAAACAAAAACTCCCTTTTATTGTTCTTATCCAAAATTCAGGATCTCCCCTTATATTTTTCTTTACTGAAGGAGCAGATGTGTTAATTTTTTTTACATTCTCAATTTATCTGGGGAGGGGGAAACAGAGAAGGGAACTACTGTTGCCCCCGCATTAGTGGTTTCCAGCCACATGATACAGTCGGAGAGTGTAGAAATTGACTGTACTTCACTAATAGAAAAGGATCCTATCTTCTTCACAGGTACATAGAGTTAGAGAGGGAAGGGGCTTTAGAAGTCATCTAGTCTAACCCCCTCTTTATTCAGATAAAGAAATTGAGAACTAGAGAGGGTAAGTGATATGTCCAAGGTGACACAGGTAATAGGTTAGCAGAGCTGGTATTCTAAGCTAGGGTCCTTTGACTCCAATATTTAGCACTCTTTCCAAAGCACCACAGATGCCAGACGCTGTGACCTTGGGCAAGCTGCCACCCCGGCTGAGTGCCCCTGTAACCCCAGATGACTGAAGTCTGGAGCAAAATAAATCCTCACATCCTCAGACTAAAGATGTTCCTCTGGGCAGAGCCAAGGCATCATTATTAATTAGCCCCAAGGTGGGAGGGGGAGGGGTGGAGTCTGTAGTGTTAATTATACTGGAGTCTCCGGGGAAGGAGCTCCTCTAGGCAGAGTAAAAGCCTTAGGCTAATGTCTTGTGACACCTGTCCTAGGGAGGAGGGGGGAGGGGACCAGGAGGGGGGAGAAGGGGAGAAGCGGGAAGAAGAAGAGACTGGGGACAGATTTTAGATAGATGAATAGCCAGGTGGATAGATGTGATGAATTGGATGGATAGATGGATGGATAGATGGAGAGATAGCTAGATAGATCATAGATAGATATAGATAGATAGATAGCTGGATAGCTGGATATATCTATGTATCTATCTATCTATCATCCTATCTATTCATTTATCCATATATCTATTTATATCCATTCATCTCTCTCTCTCTCTCTCTCTCTCTCTCTCTCTCTATATATATATATATATATATATATACACATCTCTTTCTCTATATATATACATCTATCTATCTATCTATCTATCTATCTATCTATATACATCTCTCTCTATAGAGAGAGATGCAGACAGACAGGCAGAAACAGACAAAAGGAGAGGAAGGGAGGGAGTGACAGAGATAAGCAGACAGAGACAGGACAGACAGAGCTACATAAAGAGAAACATTAACAGAAAACAGAGAAAGAAGGGGAAAAAGGAAGAGAGAGAGTGAGAGGGAGAGAAATACTGACATAGATGTATTGTCAGAGGGGGAAAGGAGATAAAAGAGAAAGTAATACAGTGAGCAAAGAGACAGAAAAAGACCTACGAAAGGAGAAAGCCTGGCTAGAGGCCCCTTACTGACTGTCAGCCTGGCTCTGGCCCCTTGTTCCCTGAATTAATTAATCACAAACAGTATGATTTACCTTTTATACCAGGATAAAGACAGATTGAAGGATCTAAGGGCCAGAGGCAGCTCAGGCAATCAGAGATCCATCTGGTCAGGCTGCCCATCATCTAGGAACTGAAAGAGCTAACTAGACCCTTTAATCCTACAGTTGGTTTTTTCCTTTGAATCTCAGAGAGCAGTACCCTGCCCAACTCTCCAGCCTCCAGTCATCACATGGTGATGCAGGCTTTATAAGATTTGATATGTAGAATGACCGGAAGATTTTTGTTTGAATTATTGCTATTGGCCTATTGCATTTTCCTGTCTCCAGCCTTTTCCCACTCCAATGCATCCTTTAACCTGAACTCTGTTTAGCATCAATCTAACCACTTTACCCCGACCCTCCAACTTCAAAGATTTCCTATTATCCCCTGGGGAAAAAAATAGAAATTTTTGAGTCTGGCTTTCAAAGATTTTCTCAATCTAACCCAAACCGACTCCTACCTTTCCAATTTTGTTACACTATTGTAACACACAAATCCTATGGGCATTCTCTGGTCCAGTCATAATGGCTTTTTTAAACTGATGTTCAGAAACAGCTCTCAATTTTTTACATTGGTGCCTTGGTGTTGACCATTGCCCAAACCAGGAATGCATTTTTTCCTCTTGGAATCCCTGATTTCCTTCAAGGCTCAGCTAGACTGACCTTAGATAGGAAATCTTTCTTATTCCCTTTCAGGTACTAGTACACCTACCCTAATTATCTCACACACACACACACACACACACACACACACACACACACACACAAACACACAAACAAAAAATGTCTTGTCTATTAGAATGTAAACTGCTTGGGGAAGGGGATTATTTTATGTTTGTATTTACATCTTTTGTTTTTATTACAGTACTTAGACCTCAGAGGGTGACATGTGATCAATCCTTGCTAAAGTGATCAAAAGTATCTTTTCTACATGATCTATTGTAGGGATTATAATTTCACCTTTAGATATTCTTCAATCATATTTTTTCAAGATAAGATTTTTGGGCAGCTAGATGGTGCAGTAGCTAGTCCATGTGAGTTCAAATCCAACTTTAGACATTTACTAGCTGTGTGACCCTAACTAAGTCATTTAACCCCGATTGCCTCAAATCCAAGGCCATCTCCAGTCATCCTTTTTTTTGGGGGGGGAGGTTTGCAAGGCAGTAGGGTTAAGTGACTTGCCCAAGTTCACACAGTTTGGTAATTATTAAGTGTCTGAGGTCAGGTTTGAACTCAGATGTTGCTGATTCCAGGGCCAGTATCACCTGTGCCACCTAACTGTCCCCAACTTCAGTCATCCTGATACATTTCTGGCCAGTAGACCAATATGACTGTGGAGGAGAAGGTGAGGCTGGTGACTTAGCTTAGCGGCCCCCTCACTCATCCAATTCACTTGCTTGTCATGGCATCACCTTCCCTGATGTCATGGTCTTCTTTGAAAATGAAGGACAAATATCATCATCTTTTGCAAGAGGCACTGATGAGGTTATTGGCTCTCAGTAGAAGACCTCGTCTTCCCAAGGGACTCAGTAGATCCCTGCCCCCAGGCACAAGATAAGCCTGCACACCCCAGTCGCAAAGTGAAAAAAATTATGTCTCTGCCATTACTTTCCCTCATTGACATCTTCCTCTTTACCTCATTTTTGCTCTTTAAAAAAGCCAACCTCTTCCTCAGTTGAGCTGCTCCCTCCCTTTGGAGAGACCAGTCTTGTAGCTAGTCTGAGCTTGTAGATAGTCTGAGTTTCAATTCTTCCAAGGGACCATCTGTGGCATGCTTTGCTCACTTCCTTCCTTTCCTCATTTTCCTTCCATCAGCACCACATTTATCTTGGGGAAACAGTCCCTTACTTTAGGGGAAATGAAGTTATTGTGAACAAATAATTTTCCATTGAGGGATGCTTTATGTTTGTTCCATTCAAGAAGCTGGTTTATTAGGGAAATGAGATGGAGTCTTAGAGAACTGGAGAAGGAGAAAAGGGATTTGGGAGGGAGAAGAGGCTTCTGAAATGAGTATTTGCATTGATTTTGGGGATTAGAAAAGGCAAAGGCAAGAGGAAAGCCCATTTGGTGGAAAAGAATTTGTGGGGAAAAAATAGAGAACAATGAGGTAGTTTTCATCTTTCTGATTTTTGCTACCTTCCCTAGAGTCAGATGTGTGTTCTCCAGTCTTCAGGATATTATCTCCTCTCCCCCTCACCCCCACAGCCTTCAATACCTTATTCCAACCCAATTCCCTGGTTTCCTTGGATCCCACCATCAAGTTTAATTGAATAACCCCTTGAGTGTGTTTTATATTTGTTAAAGAACTTTCATGGTCATGTTTATCTCATTACATTCAAGTTTGTGAAATAGTAGGACAGGTATTATCATATCCATTTGACAAATGGAGAAACTGAGGCCCAGAGCATTTACCTGAATGTTTTAAGATTACAACTTACTTATTATGGAGCTGGAATAAAAACAATGATGATAACTATATGCTTCATATGGTTTGCAAAATGCTTTGTTCATAAGAACCTTATGAGGTAGCATTGTTATCCAGCTAGACAGTGTCAACCTAAGTTTGGGACTCCCAGCCTAGATTGCAATTTATAATATTATAGTCTCATCATTTTTCTCAGTCTCTTCTCTTAAAGTTAAGAAACTTTCCTTGGAGTAAGAGAAATCAGGAACCACTTGGGAGTCAGTTTTATTTTACCTATGACCCTTAATCTAGCCCTGCCCCTTTATAGGTATTTGAGGAGTCATGAGTCCAAGCTCCACTAGTAATGAGAAAAGACTAGAGTAGGGGGTAGAGGGGGGACAGGCTTCTGGCTAGGAATTTCACCAGGTAACCTCAGTATTTAGAATCTTGGCTTGATGAAGGAAGTATGGAGGAGAAGGAACATTCACCTCATAATAGTCTTAGAGGCTTACTTGAGTTATCACTGTTAGCTGCTCTCAAGAACTTTTTATGATTCCTCATTATCTTTTGGAGAAAGTCTAAACTTCTCTATCTGACATTCAGGGTTTTCCACAAACACCTTTTATATTTAGCTATTCAAAACTTCATCTACTTCCTCAGAAAGAATTTCTATTCCAGTCAGACCTATCTTCTTGATTTAAGGTACTATACATGCTATTCCTTTGCTCATCTCCATGGCTTTGTTCATTCTATTCCCTTCATCCAGGATGCTAAACATTCTCAACCTATTCAAAGGGAAAATTTTATAGCTCCATAAACCTGCCCTTGGCCACCCCAGGTCACAGTTATCACAACCTCTCCAGCACTTAAAGTACATGATTAATATGTCTGCATTGAATTCTGCTCTTTCTTATATTTTCTCTAGTTTTTTCATTTATAAGTCTTGTCTCCTTAATTATATTTTGGGCTCTTTGTGGACAGATATTATATTTTCTTTTTGTTTTCCCTGGAGTGCGCAGTTCTCCAGTAGTACACAGCTGAGGATATAACACGAACAGAGAAAAGACTGATTTGTAGTTGATTAGTAGTAGAAAGTGTGATTGATTTATAGTCAGGGGTCCTGGGTTAAATATTGATTCTGTAACTTGCCCATGTGATCATGAGAAATTCATTTCACTTCTCTGGAGAGAAGTTTCCTTATCTGCAAAATGAAGGGGTTGCACTAGATGAGATATCAAATCCCTTCTAAATTTAAATCTTATGATCCATTTTCATGTGCTTAGAGATTGGCTGGGAGATTCTTACTGAGGAGTGACCAGGACAGGAGATGATCAATTTTCACAAAGCTAGATTTGTCACTTGGGCTACCGGGGTGTAGAATTTGTCTTTGAAGTTATCACTCCAGGAAAACATCAGTGAGGATGACTAAGAAGATGGTATCTTCTCCCTAAAAGGATTTGGGGAAATACCTAACTCCCCAGGATGCCAAGGAACCAAAACCCCTCTGCATTATGGTTGTCCTAATTCTGTTCATCACTATTCGATTATAAATTCCTTGAGAGTAGGTTCTGAGTCCTGTGGCAGGTGAAAGATGAAATAACTGAGGAAGCAAAGGTTTGCTTTTCCAAGCATATTGATTTATTAAGCAACATATATCAATTGCCTATCAAAGTGGGACCAGACCTCTTCAAGCTAGGCCTCGCCTAATACAGGGGGGAAAAGACTACTGTATATCAAAACCAATTAATCAATTAAGACTAATTGATTAAGAGGAAACAATTGTCCAAAATGCAAAAATCCTATCCATATTTTCATAATTGATTGCCTTCCCTGCATAGAGTAGATTGCTTAATAGATATTGGTTAAATTGAATCGATTGACTGCATGTCTTAGTGGGCTTGGTATCATCCATAGAATTGGGAAGGTGTGTTGCATGCTATCAAACCCACTGTGAAAAATGTGGTCTTAGAGATTACAATCTAATCTAGTAGGTGACTAATACAGTTCGTTGTTGTTGTTCTAATATGTTTTTGTGTGCTCTATTGGGAAGATTTCTTAACTTTTCAAAGACTCATTTTCCTAATCTGCAAAATGCTCTTTTTGTCTCAGAGGGTAGTTTATTTTTTGACCTGGACCCTTAATCTAATGAAGCATCAAGGTCAGATACCTGGGGTACTCCATTAGGATTTGCCTCAAGTTGACATTGACTCATTAATGATTATTCTTTTAGGACTGGCTGTTCAACCAATTTCAAATCGAACTAACCATCCTATCACCTATACCAAATTTCTTCATCTTATTATTAAACAACTTGAGAGATACTCAAATGCTTTCCTGAACTATAACTCTAATAGTCTCAGCTAAGGTAAGTTCATTTCAATTGGAACAACCCCCTTATTCCTGGGTCTTTGCATTGTTAGAATGCATAAACTTGTAAGGGTTTCCACAAAGGCCTCATGTACACAGACACTGGTGAGATGGATAAAATGAACAGTTGGGACCTCCACTATTTACATGGCTTTGAAATAACATCTGAGAAATTACAATAAGTCAGGGTGTAAGATGCCTGGGAAGAATCATCAGGGTTCCTAAACCCAATCATTCAATTTCCAGCATTCACCAGAAAACTCCTGATGAGCTTGGATAAAAAGTACTGGTTTCCTCATACTCCTGGTGTAGCAGAGATCCTTGTGTAGAGTGAGAGAGATCACTAGAGTACACTAGAGATCTAGGCTTGACTCTGAGCTTTGCCACTCATTAGTTATGTAACCTTGGACAAATCACTCCATCTCTCTGAATTTCATGTGTAAAATGAGGGATAATAATAATTGCACTACTCTCACAGGGTTTTTGTGAGAATCAAATGAGAGAATGTGTGTATAGTGCTTTGCTACCATAAAGTGCTATATAAATATGAATTATTATTATGACCTGCCATTCAGTACAGATGCTCTTCGATTTTATTTTACTTTTTTAAATGATTTCTTCCTGGCAGGCATCCTCACTTCATTAAAAGCTAGTTAAACTCCCCATCAGTGTTTTTTAGGGCTTTGCTTTGCTAGTTTCTTCCTATCTTTTCCTGCCTTTCTCAAAGGAAACACCCCAAGCAACCAATTAGCTTTTCTATAGCCTAGCCAAAAGACCCATGAATGGGAGATTGCTGATGATGACAGCATAATTTCCCAGGAATTTGAGACTTAAGCAAAGAAAGGAGAAAGGAAGTCTCAGAGAGGTGGATGAGAAGGTAAGGAGAAAATCCAGATATTCTTTCTTCTATGCAAATACCACCCCCACACACTTTCTAATAGTTAAAATTGTCTATTTTTTATTTTTGCAAAGCAATGGGGGTAAGTGACTTGCCTAAGGTCACACAGGTAATTAAGTGTCTGAGGCTGGATTTGAACTCAGGCCCTCCTGACTCCAGGGCCAGGGCTCTATCCACTGCACCACTTAGCTGCACTGACCCCCCCACCCTGGCTCCTGGCTCCCAGCCCCCCTCCCCCTGTTAAAGTTGTCTATTAAAGAATAGCTTACCTTGTGAAATGCTGAACTTCCCCAAAATGAAAATGTTCAAGAAGAAAATAGATGACAGCCTTTCAAGGAATAGTTTATAAGAGATTCAGCATTAGTTGGTTTACATGATTCTAAGATCCATTCTGACTTGGAATACTTTATTCTAGAGGGAATTTTTGCAAGAGATATGGAGGTAGAAATGACAAGACTTGGGAACTTATTAGATGTTCCCAAGGGAGAACAAAGGGATCTAAGGGAGATAGAGGAATCAAAGGTGATTCCGGGATTTTAAATCTGAGATACTTGAAAGGATAGTGGTGCCATCAATAGGTTAAGAAAGGAAAATATGAGTTCTGCTTTAGATATGCTAAGTTTGAGGTGCCAACAAGACATCCAAGTAGGGAGTGGTAGTTTGAAATCTGTAACTGAACCTCTGAGATACTGGGGATATCTTGAATTCATCTATATGTAAATGATCAAAAAAGACATGGAAGTAGTTGGATCAGAAAGAAAGTATCACAGAGAAAAATGATTAGAGCACTTAAGGACATCATTGAGGGGAATTCACCCTTTAGGAGCAGGAGAGAGAGGCAGAGTCATCAGAGACATTACAGGAGAACCATAAGACAACAATGCCACTAGAAGCCAAAGGAAAAAAGGATATCAAGGAGGAGGAGGAGGAGTGTCCAAGACTTCAGAGAGATCAAGGAGGAGGAGGCAACAAGGTAGTTGCCAGTGAATAGAGTACTGGTTCTGGAATCTGGAGGATCTGAGTTCAAATTCAACCTCAGATCTTTGATACTTGCTAGGAAAAACTGTCCTATGTCACCCAGGTCAGACTTGGGAAGCTATATAGTTTTTGGGGGTCAACCCTTGTAGAAAAGGGTTATGGAAACACTCCCATAGGCTTTAACTTCTACTCCCACTGATCTAAAAACCCCTAAAGTTTAAATTTCTACTGTCACATGACCTCATGTCCTAGTCACACATTTCTGTAGTTCCGACATAAAAGTTTCATCCACTATAGTGAGAACAACTCAGGTCAGCATTGTCACTGGGGATCTTATGTGTTTCCTTCAGATCTGACTTTTGCCCACCAGAAAAATGGCAGGAAAAAATGCTAATGTAGTCTTTAGCTACATGAAGAAAGACATAGTACCAGGACTAGGGAGGTGATAGTCCTGTTGTTCTGTCCCTGGTAAGGGATACTGAATCATATTCACTTCGAGATGCCACATTTTAGGAAGTGGGAAATCAAGAAGTTGAAAGGTTTCAAGAACATATCAAAAAAATTCATATAAAGGAAATAAGAGAAGTTTAGCTTGAAAAAGTGTGGTGGCGGGGAAAGGTTGAGAACATCTGCAAGTATTTGAGACCTGTTCTACCTGGCCCTAGAGAACAAAATCAGAAACAAGGGGTGGAAGTTGTGAAGAGATGAATTTAGGTTTTGTATAAGGAAAAACTGCCTAACAATTTGAACTCTCATGAAGTGAAGTAGGCTGCTTCAAGATGTCATCAATTTCCCCCAACTAGAAATGTTTGAGTAATGACCATTTAGAGAACTCTCCTTCAAGTATAGATTGGACAAGAAGGTCTGAGCTCCCTTTCTACTTTGAGATTCTGTCTATGATTCTATTTCTCTTCCCTTTCACTGCCAAACTTACTGAAGTTCATGTTCTCTCCACCTAGTCATTTCTTAACCTACTCTACTCTTATTTCTATCCCTCAGATAGATATCTCCAAGGTAGCACAATCAATGACTTTTTTTGTCATCTTCCTTGATCTCTCTCTCTCTCTCTCTCTCTCTCTCTCTTGGTTTTTTGTGGGATCAATGATGTTCTGTGTCATGGTGAGAACAAAGAGCAAAGAGGAAAAGGGCCCACCTGGACTCAGTGTTTCTGGGAACTGTGGGTCCCCATGCTCCAGAAGCTCCATCCTTGAACCTCATGTTTATCAAGTAGGAAAAACTAATAATCAAGCCTCCCCCTATTAGATTAGTTGAGTGATCCAAGGTTATCTCTAATCCTCAGCACAGGTGAACAGCTGGGAGGAGAAGGCAAGGGGGGGTAACATAGGAAGAGAGGAAATTCTTTGTCTTTGATTCTAGGGAGAGGGATTACTCTGAGCTCAGAAAGGGGGACCCTGGTATAGGGAAAGGATTCCCTGAATATCCAATTGGCCTGTCTGCTCTCCTCCCACTTCACCTAAGAGGTACTGCTATGAAAGCCATGGGAAGTCCATACTATACACAGACTCCTATACAGGCACATGTGCTTTCCAGCCATTCTTTTACCCATCTATTTAGGATGTTATTTCACTCTCCATCAACATGATTACACACAAAATTATATATATATATATATATATATATATATATATATATATATATATATATATATATATATATATATATACATCTCCTGTCCCATACAACCAGCTCACATGTTCCTTAAATTGACTCATCTTTTCACTCTCATTGCCCTATGTACTTTCAACATGTTCAAAATCTGCAAGAAAATGGAGATAGTTCATGATGTCATCTGCTAGATGAAGTAAATCTGAAGGGTATACATAGGATTTGCAGTGACAATAGCCAGAGAAAAGCCTTGGGTTTAGGGATCTTCTCAGGGACCAGCTGCTTTCCTCCCTCCTTCCTCCCCCTCCCCGTTTAATTTTTGATTCCTAGGGCATGGCTTAGTACAGCTCCTACCTTGTTCCCATAACTTCCCTCTGGCCAAGCTTGGGAAAGATTGATAGCCCACACCATTTACTCTGCAGGCCGGCAGAGCCATCGATTTTTATTTAGGAGAATAATTAAATATTTATTTTCACTTTGTTAAGCTCAGAAGGTTGAAACCCAGATAAATCCAAGTAGAGTGGAGCCCAGAGGGAATCAATGCTGCATTTTGGCCATGGAGAACAAGGGCCTTCAGGCCTGAATAGGCTTACGAGGGAGATGGTATCTTTTAAGATGGACATAGATGGACTCCATTTGTGTTTCCTTCTGTTTCTGAGATAATGTCTGGGGACAAGATTTCTCAACACATGAAGGGAAAGACTTCTGACGAACTTGGGATTCTAAGTTTAAGTCTCTTGGTGGAAAGTGATTCAACTAAGGTCTTGGCTAAGAAATTTAAAATGAATTTGATAGACAGTATGTACTCATTGAAGTCACTGACTCTAAGACCATAGCCCTAGCTGCTTTTTTTCACCCTCAGCTCTTAAGTCATGACAGTGCTGACATATGTTATTTGTGGTCTTGAGGAGGAGAAACATTAGGAGGACCCTAGCTAGTTGACCCTAAACCTCCCAAATCACAGAATATTAGAACTAGAAGACTCCTTAAATACCTTAGAGTTTATCTAAGTTCTAGATCAGGAAACTGAGTCCTTGGTTGTGACTTTCCTAAGGTTACATAGCTAATTAGTGACAGAGCTAAGGTTCCGATCAAGCCTTTTAACTCCAAATTCTTGAGTCTTTCCATGACAGTATATCAAGTTGTCCCCCTTTAACTGCTTCCTATATTTGATACATTTTCTTGGATCTTCAAAATGAGTAGAAACTGCTTCTGACCAAAGATCAAGCTCCTACACAATGGATGGTGGGAACAGTAAGGAATCTTAAAAGAAGCTGAGTCTCACTATTAGACCCCTCTCCTCTGCCTATATCCTCCTTCATTGGGAGTGGTTCTTTTTCATAGGATATCCCCTCCTAATCCTAAATCCATGGGGTCTTTATGATCTTTACAGGTCTCTGTAGTCTATCTAGAACTAAAGGTACCTGTGGATGGCAAGAAACTATAGTTCATGCTGGTATCATCAAATGCCCTGTTTAGACATCAGTTATTTTAGTAGAAGATATGGATTCAGGGTACCTGGGTTTGAGTCCTGATTCCACATCTTTCTATTTGTATAATCTTGGTTAAGTCCCTTACCCTCTAAAGGCTTCACTTTTCTTATTTCTAAAGAGAAGGGTTTGGACTGTATGACCTCTAAAGTTCCTTCTTGTTCTGAATCTATGATACCAGGATGTCTCAGGGTCAGACCCAGGGATAGTTCTGAGCATCATTGAGCTTGGACCTTTTGCTCCTCACAAATTACATGGATTATTCTCTTCTCTCTATCTAGATCTGGTTGGATCACTATTGTCATAAAGATCATTTTTGGATCCCTGTTTTCTTATGAGCAAAGTACAAAGTTTTAGCCTGGTATCTAAGACCTCTACAAGCACAAGGAATGTCAGGCCCTAACAGAAAAAAGACAAGATAAATTTATTAAAAATGTTTTACTTCTCTGAATCTTAGTTTCTTTAATCTTTAAAACTAAAGGCTTAGATTAAATACTCTCTAAGATCCTTTCCATCTTTGCAATCCTAGAATTTGAATACCTTATATACCTTTCAATCTGAGCAATCTATTTATTATATCTTCATGCTTCATTCTGCTTTCTTCATGTTGCTTTACTTAGAATGTCCTCTCTTTATTTTCCTTTCTGTCCAATTCCTATACATCCTTCAAGGTATATATCCACTAGGGAGCTTCCTTATCTGCTCTAGGTTACATTGCTTGGTCTCTCTCTCTCTCTCTCTCTCTCTCTCTCTCTCTCTCTCTCTCTCTCTCTGTTTTTGTAAGGCAATGGGATTAAGTGACTTGCTCAAAGTCATACAGCTAGGTAATTAGTAAGTATCTGAGGACAGATTTGAACTCAGGTCCTCCTGACTCCAAGGCTAGAGCTCTATCCTCTGTACCACCTAGCTGCCCCACATTGGTCTCTTTTTAATCAGAATTTCTAAAGTATTACTGTTCATGATGCTGAATGATCATAGGATTCTCTATCTTTTGTTGATGATGAAGAAACCAAGACCAAGAAGACAAGTGGCTCACTCAATGTCATACAGATAGTATATGACACTTAAACAAACTTCTACTCAACCATTACATTTGTTCTGTTTTTTTGACAAGACCTTCCTGAGGTCTTAGATCATATATTCTCTCCTGGTGTCTAGCCCATGACTGGGTACACAATAAAGAATGAACAAACAAATAAATAATAAGTTCACTGTGGAGGAAACACATTACATGAGGGAGAAGAAACACATTAGGAAGAAGATAAGAACATAAATTCCTGAATGTCTCATGGAGCTAGAGTAAGACTTCCTAGGGTCTGGTAGTCTATTACCACCCTAACTTGAAGGGACTGTTCTTGTCTCAGAACTTTTTAGTTTTCTACACTTATTCCTAATAGAAATGATATGAGATCTGAAGTCAAGAGAACTTAGATTCAAATCGATTTTTTTTTTTAGCTGGAAAATGATGGTCTCCAAAGTTTATCCTGTCTCTACCCTTATGATCAAAACTCTGCCACTTAGGTATGTGTCTGTAGGTAAGTCACTACAACTCTCTGGGTTTTTGTTTGTTATCTTTTGAATGAAGAATCTGGACACATAAGTGACCTTTAAGATGCCTTTCAGCTCTGATTCCATGATTCTTCTCTCCTGTTTTCAGTCAGCTTTAAGGGTTACTCAGTGGCAGCTTACTGCCCTCCACAAAGGGGATGCCTAATTTTGTGTTGAGGTACAATATTTCCCTGCCATTTGAAACTTAGGTCATTCTCTATATTTTGTTTAATGTTTGTTCAACTGTTCAGCAAATCAAGAAAAGTCACCAAGAAAGCACTGACTTTCACAGAGAAGACATTTATCATTCTTCTGATTGTGGCAAAGGACATTCCCAGTGACTTTCATTGTGAGGAGGAAATTGTGATTGGATCACAATTTGGAGTTGGGAGGGTTGGAGGAGCTGGGAATATATCCAGGGGAGCTCTCAATCTGTTCCAAATTTTACTCTGAGCAAATTCTAAGACTCCAATTACATTTTCACATCTATCACCAGGTGACTCTTTCAGGGGAACATCCAATATTGGGATCTAAGTCCTAGGGTTCCAAAAGCCCTTCCCCCTCCCTACTCCCAAACCCAAACTAAAGTGGACAAATCTCAATCTTCAGTCATTCTACTTCTTCTACCCTTTTTCCCTCCCCAATTGCTGCTCTATCACTAGGAAACCAGAATGTAGTTGAATTTTGGTTCTATTGGTAGGAATCAAATCATGAATGCATGCTATTTAGTCATTAGGGCTGAGATGGCTCTGGTGTGGTTTTTGGACCCAGGGTTATGTAAAAATATTTTCACAAATGAATTTCAATATATTTGATTTCCTTTGTAATTTTATGTTCTTTATTGTCTGCATTTATCATTCTCAGAAGGGGTCTATAGACTGCCAAAAAAGTTCATAATACAAAAAAAGAAGGAAAGAACCCCTGAAATGAAGAATGAAAGCCAAGCGTGTGTGTGTGTGTGTGCATGTGCACACACATGCATAAACACACACACACATACACACACATACACACAAGAGACTAAAGAGTCCCAGGACTCTCAGGGGAAGAGACCAATGTATTCTACCCCATTATTCTGTCTTCTATCCACATCTTGGCTCAGAACAAGTCCTGAGCCTTCTCAAGACTCACATATCATCTCCACCCAAGGGGTGAGGATGGGGATCTCCCTACCCTAAAGTGATTATCCCTTTGACACTCTACTTCTCTTTTCCACCCCCAAATGATTTATAACTTACCCCTGGTAGGGTCTTCTGCTCATGCAGTGCACTTTGGGCTTTGAGGGCTGAGTCCCGGGCGCAATATGTGAGGAAGGCACAGCCTGTGGAGGAAAGGATCAAACATGTCAGGGAACATGGAGTGTTCCCCTAGATGTCTCTGTGAAAAACCCTGATTTCTCTTACCTGCCTGCATGGGGAGTGTCCTTGCAGATACGTTTATGTCTTCAACACTGCTCTTACTGCACAATAGATGTGGACAGTCTCTCCAGGACGCCTGAATGTATTCAGCCTATTCAGCTCCCTCTAGTAGATAGGGCCTATTTTGTCACTAAATACCATCTCCCTTAAACAAAAGACCACCTGCTTTAGGAAGCCTTTCTTGATGTAGCATATCCATTTGATACTACAGGGATTAGTTCTTTATTCATCTCACATTGCTCTCTCGTGCATTCTGCAGTCTAGTTAAATTGACCTACTTACATCTACTGTCTCTATACTCTTAAACCTAGAATCCTCTACCACCTCACCTTTGCCTCTTAAGTCTTTTCAAGGATCAGCTCAAGTGCATTCTTCTCCTCCTTTCACTTTTGTTTCTGTATCCCCAGTAGCTATCATAGAATCTCACACAAGGAGGCATTTAATAAATGCTTGTTAAATTGAATTGAATTTTCAGTTATTTTCTTGATGGTGTTACCTGTGCCCTGTCCATCCACCTCAGAACCTATCTTCTCCTGCCTGTATCTTGACCCTGCTTTAACATATACATATATGTGCATATAGCATATACTCACAGTACCCTTGCAAACACAGATATTCCCAAAGGGGCTAAATAACTCAAAGCTACCAGTCCTCAAATTTCTAAAAAGTATGTTTTATTTTCTCTTTCCTTTCTCTTCTTCCTATAGATTCTCCTACTTCCAGTTCCTTTGTCTTGGAATTTGTAGACTATAAGGTTTACTCCCATCTTAGTCTGCCCTTCCCCATTTCCTCTAAATCTCCTCTTTATTTCCAAGGTTCTTGGTTCAAGAAGGTGGACTTAAGAGATGTTGGAAGAAGAAGTCTAGACATCTTGAAGGACTGTGGTGGTTTATTTCAGAAGGGTCATCATGCTTTCTCCCCCACCAATACACTTACACATAAATTTTGAGTGATAGAGTTGACAAAAAAAGTAGATGAAACAATTTTCCAGTTCAAGCAACTTATAAAGTCATTAGGAAAAGGATGAGAATAGTGCACAGTCCATTGCAGGCCATGCTCTAGCAAGCCAGCAGTAGCCCTTAGGTATGATTGAATCAGCAGTGGCTGCCTCCAGAGCTTTCAGCCTACAGATAATAAGAGTATTAAATGGGAGATTAAATGGGACCCTTTGCTGGTACTAGATGTAGGACTCTAATGCATTGCCCATTCATGGTTCCACATTACAACTGCAGGGTGAGGAAGAGTACTAATACACTAGGACATGTAGCCACAGTGGAGTGGTGATGCTGATCAGAGTTCCAGAAGGAAAAGAAAATGCTTGGTGTCTCTCACAGAAAAGAGCACAGATCAGGAAAGTAGTAACCATACCGCTCTTTAGATTATATCATCTTAGAAGAACTGAAAACTAACAGATATCCCAGAGCTGAAAATAGCAGCATGAAAAACCTCAAGCTTGGGTCAGGGCCCCCTCCATCTCAGAAGCAGAGTCCAA
Source organism: Macrotis lagotis (assembly GCF_037893015.1). Taxonomy (NCBI): domain Eukaryota; kingdom Metazoa; phylum Chordata; class Mammalia; order Peramelemorphia; family Peramelidae; genus Macrotis; species Macrotis lagotis. Next base: position 69,420,181 of record NC_133661.1, on the reverse strand, counting down.
CTTTAACATAAAATTAAAAGTCAAGGAATAGGCTGCAAAAACAAGGAAACCACAAAATAAAAATAACCTTACTATAGTGACACAGAAGATCAAAACATAAACACAGAAGACAACAAAGTCAAAACAACTATATCTAAAGTCTCAAAGAAAAAGGAGAATTGTTCCCATGTTCCAAAATAATTCTTAGAAGACCTCACAAAGGCTTTTAAAAAATAAAATAAGAGAGGAGGGGAAGATTTGGGAAATAAATGAGAGTAATGCAAGAAAAATCATAGAAAGAGTCAATAGATTGGTAAAGCAGGCATAAAAAATACTAAAGAATATATGTCCTTAGGAAACAGAATAGGCCAAAAGGTAAAAGAGGCACAAAAATCCATTGATTGTTAGAAGCCCTTAAAAAGCAGAATTGGTCAAATGGAAAAGAAGGTACAAAAGCTCACTGAAGAAAATAATTCCTTAAAAATTGAGAATTTGGCAAATCAAAGTTAACCACTTCATGAGACACTGAGAAACAATAAAACAAAATAAAAAGAACAAAAAAAAAAGAAAAAATAATTGATCTGGAAAGTAAATCAAGGAGAGATAATTGAAGGATTATTTGACTATCTGAAAGCCAAAATAAAAAAACAAAAGCCTAGATATCGAATTTTAGTAAATTATCAAAGAAAATGGCCTTGTTATCCTAGAGCCAGAAGATAAAATAGAAACTAAAAGAATCCACCAATTAGCTCCTGAAAAAATTCCCTAAATTAAAACTTCCAGAGATATTATAGCCCAGTTCCAGATCTCTGAGGTCAAGGAGAAATTAACCCAGAAAGAAAAATTCAAATACTGTGGAGTCACAGTCTGGATAACACAAGATTTTAAAAAATTTTTTTGATAACATAAGATTTAGCCCTTCCACATTAAAGGAGTGGAAGACTTGGAATATGATATTCCATAGGAAAAAGGAGGTAGAATTACAACCAAGAATTATCTACCCAGCAAAAGTGAGTATAATTCTTCAGGGGGAAAAATGGATATTTAATGAAATAGAAGACTTTCAAGTATTCCTGATGAAAAAAACCAGAGCTGAATAGAAAATCTGACTTTCAAATATAAGACTCAAGAGAAGCATTTAAAAGGTAAAGAGGAAAGAGAAATGAGGCATTTAATAAGCTTAAATTGTTTAGATTCCTATATGGGAAGATGATACTTGTAACTTCTAAAAAGTTTCTCATTATTAGGGCAACTAGAAGGAGTATACTGAGACAGAGGGCACAAGTATGAGTTGACCAGGATGGGATTATCCCTTAAAAAAACAAAATTAAGAGGGGAGAAAGAGGGATGCATTGAAAAAAGAGGGAAGAGAATGGTCAAATGGGGTAAATTGTTTCATATAAAAGAAGCATGAAAACTTTTACAAGGGAAGGGAAAATAGGGGAGGGTGGCAGTCAAGGCTTGAACTTACTCTCAAAGAGGGAATAATATATATATTCAGATGGGTATAGAAATCTATTTTACCTTACAGGGAAGTAGTGGGAGAAAGACAGAAAAAAGGAGTAGCAATAGAAGAGATGGAAGATTGGGAGAGATAGTAGTTACAATGAAAATACTTTTGAGGAGAGACAGAGTAAAAGGAGAGAGAGAAAAAGATAAATGGGAGAAAATAATATGGAGGGAAATGCACAGTTAGAAATAATAATTGTGAAAAAACATAGCAAGTTTCTCTGATAAAGTAGTTTTTCAAATATATAGAGAACTGAGTCAAATTTCTAAGACTACAAGTCATTCTCCAATTGATAAATGGTCGAACGATAGGAACAGGCAGTTTTTCAGATGAAGTAATTAAAGTTTTTTATAGTCATATGAAAAAATCCTCTAAATCAGTATTGATTAGAGAAATACAAATTAAAACAATTATTAGGTACCACCCCATACCTATAAAATTGGCTAATATGATAGAAAAAGGAAATGTTAAATATTGGAAGGAATGTGGGAAACTTGGGACAACTAAAGCATTGTTGATGGAGTTGTGAGTTGATCCAACCATTATGAAAAGCAATTTGAAACTGTGCCCAAAGGGCTATAAAACATCTGTTTCCCAAGGAGATTTTTTTAATGAAATATTTATGACTAAAAATAATAGTGGTGGCAAAGAATTGAGGGGTTACCCGTCAAATGAGGACTAGCTGAAGAAGTTGTAGTATGTGATTATAATAAAATACTATTGTACTATTGTACTGTATTGTATGAAATTATGAGCTTTCAGAAAAACTTAAAAGGATTTATATAAACTTATGGAAAGTAAAATGAGAAGAATCAAGAGAATGGTGTATACAGTAACAGCAATATTGTACAATGAACAACTGTGAATGACTTAGCTATTCTGAGCAATACAATGATCCAAGACCATTCTAAAGGACATATTATGAAAAATGTTATCCAGTTCCAAAGAAACACTGATGATGTGTGTATGCAGATCAAAGCATACTTTATTTTTTAATTTTTAAAATTTAAAAAAAATTATGGCAATGGGGTTAAGTGATTTGCCCAAGGCCATATAGCTAGGCAATTATTAAGTGTCTAAGGCCTGAATGATCTCAGGGACTCCTGACTCAAGGGCCAGTGCTCTATCCACTGTACCACCTGGCTGGCCCTCAAAGCATACTTAAAAAAATTTTTTTCTTTTTATTTTTTTGGTCTGAGTTTTCTTTCACAAAACATGAATATGAAAATATTCATGACTGCACATATATATATATATATAACTGATGTCAAGGTGCTTACCTTCTCAATGAGGATGGAGATAAGTTGAAATTCAAAATTTTAAGAAATGAATGTTAAAATTGTTTTTTACATATAATTAGAAAAATAAAATATTAAAAAAGAAGAGCTAAATCACTTATCAAATATCTTATGGTCAGGATTCCCCTCATGTATAGTTTGGACTAGTTGGCTATTGAGATTCCTCTCAACTAAAATTCTGTGATTATTTTTAAAGGGTTAAAGATAAATCCAAGGTTTTAACTTTGAAGCCTAAGGGACTAGAAAAAATGGTAGCACCATCAACACAAATAGAGAAGATGGGCAGGACAATTTTTAAAAATGTGGGAATGGTGAATTTCGTTTTAGGCATGTTGTGTTTGAGGTGTCAGTGGGACAATCAGGTAAAGATGTCCAACAAGAAGTCTGATAATTCAGAACTGGAACTTGAGAGGTTGGGATTGGAGATAAAAAATTGAGTATCAAGAGCATAGACTGGCAATGGTCAAAATATGGAGAGAAAGGAGCCTTGGGGAATACCATACTCAAGGAATGAGAGAAGGATGAGTAATCATCAAAAGAGATAAATGAAAATGAGCAAAAGTAGGATCAGAAAAGTAGGAAGTGAACCATGAGAATTTAGTGTTGGAAAATGAGGGAGAGGAGAGATATCAACTAGAAGGGGGTAGTTTATGATGTCAAATAATTAAAAGAGTGTAAGGAAAATGAGGACAAAAAATTCATTTGATTTAGTGGATCAAGTGCAGTAGTGATCTTAAAGAAAGCAGTTTCAGTAGAGTAGTGGGAAGAGAAACCATGTAATAAGGAATTGAATGAATGAGTAGAGGAGTAGAGGAAGAGAACCTATATGGATAGTCTAATGGAATGAATCACTAGATATCTTTTATTTTTCTCCTTAAGATATTTCACTTACTTCCCTAATTCCTATGGAGTGTGTGTTACGGATACATATCCATGGAACTGCTCATGATAATGTGACAGTGTCTATATTTTTTTCTGTGGTTGTCTTTGTCAGATAAATGGAAAGATGCCCGCTGAGCCTGGGGAGAGAAGGTTATAGGGGTACAAGACAGAAGGTGATTGAATAGTCAACAGTTCTTGGATCTTGCTATTAACTTCTTTGGCAAAGAAAAACTCTCTATTATCCACAGGTTCTCTAATCTTTTGCAATCTCTGGATTTCAATTTCCTTATCTAAATACTGAGAAAGCTAAGTTAGATGATCTCTAAACTATCTTCTAGCTTTAACATTTTAAGACTACATATTATGAATCCATGACTTTTTAGGTTAAAGGCAACTAGGTGCTACAATGGTCTGGAGTCAGAAAGCTCTGAGTTTACATCTGGCCCCAGACATTTATTAGCTGAGTGATCCTGGGCAAGACACTTAATCACTGCTTGTCTGAGTTTTCTAAGTATAATAAGGGAATAAATAATAGTACCTACCTCTACAAGTTGTTGTGATGATCAAATAAGATAATATTTGTAAAAAGTGCCTGGCAGTCTCTTATAGTTGATTATTTGTAAGAGAAAGTTAAATTTTAAGTTTATGCAACTGTATGTGTATAACTTTACTCTGTTAGACTACATATGAATATACTTGTGTTATGTGGGTGTGTGTGTGAGACTTTGCATATATGTTCATCAATAAGCATCTATTAAGTGCCTACTACAAGCCAGGCATTGTAATAAGCACTATATGAGAGAGGGAGTGTGTGAATGTGTTCATCTTTGATGTTGTATATATACAAGTAATAGAGAATTTCTATTATTTTCCTTACTATTTTGCTCACACTGAAGCAAAAAGAACAGTTGCTGTAGTTCTCTTTCTTTACCCTCCATTCACATCTACCTCTCCTTGATCTGTTTTTTATTTTTTTATTTTTTATTTTTTAGGTTTTTTCCAAGGCAAACGGGGTTAAGTGGCTTGCCCAAGGCCACACAGCTAGGTAATTATTAAGTGTCTGAGACCGGATTTGAACCCAGGTACTCCTGACTCCAGGGCTGGTGCTTTATCCACTACGCCACCTAGCTGCCCCGCTTGATCTGTTTTTAGATGTTTTGACTCATTTTCTTCACTGCCTCTGTTCTGTTCACCAGATATGTTCCAGAGGCTAAATGTCAGAATTTCATCCTGAGACCAAATTGTAGCAGCCAGAGGTGCTAAAGTTAACTTTCCCTCCTCTCATTGTGTTTTTTCTTCTATTCCCCCATTTCTATGATAGTGCAAGATCTTCCTGACAATGAAAAATGTAATTTAGGTTTGGGATTAGAGTTCTGTCAGATAACCCATGGCAAATTCTAAGGAAGGCAGATGGAAAGACAACAATCAGGCATTCCCAAGTTAGGTCTGGCTTTCTTGGCCTGCTTCCCTATACTTTCTCCTGAAAAGTAGCCACTCAGGCTAAAGAATTCAATATTTAGAAGATGAATTAGGAAAAGTGACCTCAAAGGTTCTTTCTCCTCCCAGGTCCAATTTGGCTTTGTCACTCTCTTCAATGACATCTCAACAATAGGCGGATCCTATCTGTAATCCTTGATATTACATCAATAGGGCCGTATTTCTTTTTTTTTTTTTTCCATGTTCTATGGGGGTAATATTTTGGTCCTTTTAAAGTGATATCACGACAGCAAACAACTTCCTTTCAGGAAAAGGTAAATATTTAATGAATGAAATTGACATGGATGCATTTTTAATATTGGCACAATTAAAACTGCTAGATAATTAAGTATTAATGAATCTGAATAAGTGCAATCAGGTCAATTTCAAACAGAATGAACTCAGTGGTGAGAGGTGAGATATGAGGACAATTCAGAGCAGAGACATCAAACAAGTCAAATACATACCAGCCACCAAGAATAGTCTTACTTGATATTTGTTTAACAATCTTTAGACATCCTTGAGCTTATTTAAAGGGAATAGCATTAGTTTGTTTTGCTGTTTTAAATCACAGGTAAGAAAATGGAAACTCTCAAATTGGATCCTGCAGATTGGATAATATTAAATGATATTGTTTGTTCTGATTTCCAGAAATACAATTTACTATTTCAGATAAAACATTACTCTTCTCCTCCAGATCCTGAGTGTAATTCCTTAAGGACCCCTTAATGTGCTTGTTCTCCAAGGGACTTCTATGGGTTTCTTTTCTTCCTGTAAAAGGGACTCTGATATTTGAAATTCTAGTTCTGAGCTTTCTTTTGAGTCCCAGACCTTATGGGTATTTCCACACAGATGTTATCACCAGCACCTCAAATTCAATATGTCTAAAACCAAACTTTGTGTGATCTATTAACGATAGACCCCTCTCATATCTTCTTCTCTCTGCTACACAACCCATCCTTCATATAGTAAGAATAAAATTTCTTACTAATAAACATTTTCTGCTTAAAAATCTTCAGTGGCTCCCCATTGCCTATTGGGTAAAGTTCATATTTTGACATTCAAAACTTTCCACATTCAATACCACCTTATCTTTCCAACTATTTCATTACTAAATTAGTTCCCTACATCAAATCAGTGCTGTAGACATTGCACTCCTTTTCTCCTGCAGAGCATATCACATACTCTCATGCCACTAAGTTTTACTCATACTGTTTCAAGTGAATGAAATACGCTTCTTCTCTCTTCTTTCCTGATGAGTTCTTACCCATATATTAAGGACTAATTCAAATGTCATTTCCTCCATGAAGCCTACAGTGATCTCTGGATTAGGAATGTCTTTTCCCTGTTTGACTCTCTTGTTTTATACCTCTCTAGCACTAGTCACATAATATGTTACTATGTAATCATTAAGGTTAAAGAATTATAAGTTCTGTGAGGACCAGTACCATATGTTATTTAAATTTTGTCTCTTCAGTATCTAGCAGAGTCTTTTACTGGAAGTAGGTTTGTGTTTGCTGAGCAAGGGAATTGTTAAATCATTAAAAGAATCTTAGAACTCTTGAACTAGAAGTCATCTAGTCCAACACTCAGTTCACAGATAAAGAAACTGGGGTCCAAAAAGATAAAAAGATGTGCCTGAGACCAAATAACAATTAACATTTATATTATCCTTTGCCATTCACATCAAATATGAGGATGCATGGGGGAATATTAGGTATAAATTATTATGGGTTTTGGTGCTTGAAAGATGAGAATTTCAAAGGAGTCCCTTTGAGTAAGTCTGACAGAGAAGATCTTTCCCAAGCATACTAGTGAAATTAGAAAATAGGGAGATCTGCCCCAGACAAAGCTCTCCTGTATCAAGCAGCATGAGAAATGAACTTTAGGTATAATACTATCTAATCTTAATCAAATAAGTATTAGAATTAGATCATGATCTCAGATATCAAAAAAAAGGGTTCAATGGCCCCATCAATATTGGAAAGCAAAGGGTCTTTTCTATGGATGGTTGAAAGCATGTTTCAGCTGAAACAGTCTCTTATATTTGAGTTCATCAGGAGTCCCAGACATTTAGTTCCCTTTTGGAAATGGAAGACTATATACATATATGTGACAGGAAGACAGAGATGGACAGGTGGATGCATAGATAGATAGCCAGACAGTATGGCCAGAAACACCATCTGTAAGAATTGCTGCTAGATGGAAAGACAATTGAACATAATGAAAAAATGGACAGAAAGACAGACAAATAGATAGAAGAGATTGATAGAGGGGAATATGAATGGTTAAGTAAATGGATAGAAATGGATGGATGGAGGAATGGAGGGAGAGTGGGAGGGAAGGAAGAAGAAATGGATGAACAGGAAGATAGGCAGAGTCTGTATGGTGACTTTTAGAAGGAACTTGGCTTGGATGAAAAAGGACTCCTATTGCACAGTATTATTATTCTCTCTTTGGAGCTAGGGAAGCACAGAAAGGGGAAGGAAGGAAAATGAGAGATACCCCTTTTCTGCCTTGGCCATCCAATGGTGTCTTTACCGCCACATTTCAGTAGTCTTCCCACTAAGGGGAGTTCCCTTACTCCCAAGAGAAACTCTCTAAATTGAGCAGGGGCAGAGGGGGGGGGGCGGCTCTGATATACACTTCTAATTTCAAAGATTCCTTTGCTCATGGTTCAACTGCAGCCCTTTGGGCCTCTCTCCTCTTGGACTTTTCAGAGGAAAATCGCTCACAAAAAACACTTCCCCTTTAATAATCTGTCTGAAGAAAATGATTAGGAAGTGTTATGGCTCCCCTTCCACAGTAACTACAGAACTCAAAGGCCACAGGATACCAACAGCTTGCTTCCCAGGTTCTAGCCCTGCACTCTTCCGATATGATACTGCACTGGCACTGTGACTTCATGTACTTGTTTTCTCTCACTTCCCTGGGCAGACTTTTTCCCTGGATGTAAACAAGCCTCTTTCCTCCCTCCCACATACCCCACCCAGTTGAAGGGGTGTGGCCAGGAAGGCAGCCCCAGCCCCCTCCAATCCATTCCAGCTGAGCTCCCTGGGGTCTGGAAGGGGGTGGAAATGTCATGAGGTGTGACAGGCAGATGGGCAGGTGAAAGAAGAAACAGATCATCTGCTTCCTCTTATATGCTCGTCCCTTTCTCAACCCAAACCACTCAAGCTATCTCCCTCCACTTTTCCCAGCCCCAAATCCAGCCCTTGGAAGAGTTTCTGAGGGAGGTGGGGGGAGGGAAAGGGAGAGAATCAGGGTGAGATAAAGAGGATTTAGAAGGTGGAGAGAGAGAGGAGCAAAGTGGTGCAGGAAAGAAAGGGGGAGGATAAGGGAGGCATTTAAAGACTGGAGTAGAAGATAAAAGGAACTATGAAGGAGTAAGGAAGGCTTAAAGGGAAGCTAGGGGCAGTTGATAGAGTTGTGAGTGTGAAAGCAGTAGGGGATTTGGGTTGGGAGGTCAGTGCTCCAAGCTGGAGTCTAAGGATATTGGGCAAAGGGGTTTTGGGGGTTCAGTCAGAAGTATATCTGGGTCCTGAAAGGGGATTGGAGCTTAGACCAAAAAATGGACCGTAGGAAGCAAGGGGATAGATTAGGTTTCATAAATCTGAAGGTTTTGTAAATTGTCAGTGCTATATTTTATGTTTGGAGGAGGAGGGTATAAGTTTATGTTTGGGGTCTGAAAATCAAAGAAGCAGTCATAAATTGAAAACCCAATGGTACCAGGAGAGTGGTTTATACTTGGGGAATCAAAATAGGGTTTTGAGGGTTCAGAAGGTTGAAGATTCTAAGTTATGGAGGTCCTGATGATAAATTAGGACCCGAGATGAGAAATATGTGAGGGCATATTAAAGATTGGCCAGCTCCAAAGGGGTATGGAATAAGGAATGTGCGGTTGGGAATGTCAGAATTGATGTGGGTTTCTGGGTTCTAAAGAATCCAGTTAAAGGGATTGGGGGGGGGTTGAAGTCCGAGGTATAGAAGAGCTTTGGGTATCCTCGAGGGATCCGAGACCCGGAGAAGGGGGGAGTGGGGACTCTTAAGATGTTAGTAATGGAAATGGGGCGAGGGATCACGTGTAGGGGTGTCCAGCGTGTGGGGCAAAGATTCTGGAGTGGGTGTGATTCATGGAACGGAGTGGGAAGTTTCGGGGTTCTGAGGGCGCCTACTGGGGAGGATGTCCGGCAGCTGGAGCGGAGGGGAGGGCAGTGAGGGATGTGGAGTTGGGGTAGGCAGGAGGTCTGAGTGGGGGTCCGTTTCGGCAGCCCACCTTTGTGCACACCCGTGAACCTGTCCTTCAGCACCGTCAGCTCGTAGATTTTGCCGAACTCCTCAAACAGGGGCTTGAGATCCTTCTCCTCCAGGTTCCGGGGAATCTGCCCCACAAACAGCTTGATGGCGTCGTGGTCCTTCATGGGGATCACCGGGCCGGGGCCGAGCCCCGTCATCCTGCCCGAGCCCCCGCCGCCGCCGCCGCCGCCGCCGCCGCCGCTGTCCGCGGTGCTGAAGCCCGGGCCGGGGCCGGCTGGCGGCGCTGACACTGCGCCGGGCACCGCGGCCATGTCCCCCCCGCCCCCCCTCCCCGACCCCGCCCCCCACCCCCCCAGCTGCCCGCCCGCGGGGTCCGGCTGCCCTCGCTGCGGGGGGCGGGGGGGCAAGAGGAACGGGGGGGCGGGTCCCGCCGCGCTGGCCTTCGCGCCCTGCGGTGCCTGGCGGCTCCCCCCGCTCCGCGCCCGGGCTCTGCCAGCCCCCCTCTCCTCCCTCTCTCTTCTTCTCTCAGCCCTCCCCGCCCCCTCCCCGCCCCCTCCCCCGGCAGCTGCCGCTGCCACAGGGCCTGATGACGTCAGCCTGCTGGCCCCGGACCCTACGCAAGCGATTAGCATAATGAGGGAGCGCGGCCCAATGAGAAGGGAGGCTCCGAGGGGCCGGGGCCGGGCCGGGCGGGGGAGGGGGCGGGGAGGGGAGGGGAGGGGAGCCGCCCGGCGCACGCTTGCTATGGCAACAGAAGCGCGGGGCGGGGGAGAAGCTGGGGGCGCGAGAGCCCGGGAGTGTGGCGGGGTGTCTGTGCCCGTGCCGGGGGGGGGGGCGCCCCGCGGGTGGCGCCTTTCCTGATTTAGGGGAAATCACAACTTGCCCATTTATCACACCCAGAGTCGTGCCAGGGATGGTCACACCAAGGCAGATGCAGAACTGCGAGGCGGTGCACAGCACACAAACGGGCGCTTGCTTTGGGCTTTGTGTGCGGCCCTTGCTTTGGGCAGCTACCTTCTGCCCTTTCCTTTCACCTGTAGGTTTAGATTCATTTGTATAGTTGCGAGTTTTAGAGGAACTGCCCTGCCACTAGTCCTCCTAACTAGAAGACTGAATTTCAGCCCAGGTTTGCGAGGGGGAGTGAGTCAGAGTCCATGAAACCTGGAAAATCTGAACCAACCAAGGATAACAAGAGTCTTTTTTTTCCTGAGGGCAATGTATTGAAACACTCTGGGACAAAGGGATCAGTCAGGAGGGAAAGGAGCAGCATTTTAGAGCAGAAGTGCCCAAGGTATAGAATAATATAATTGATGTAATCATTTAAGAATTCAGACAATAAGGAAATAGGCGGAGGATGAACAGGGGCTGGGCATTGTTCCTTTCAGACCCCCTTTCCCCCCACAAATAGAATTCCTAAAGTTTACGTCCTCGAGCCTTCAACATCTCTTCTCTCTGCCCTTCTCTGTGTGTGTGGGGAGGTGGGGGTTGGGAGAAGGGGAAATTTCAGAGCTGTCTCCATACATCTTTCTACACTTCTCTTTCTCTAAATCTATCAGGCCTCCAGAGATAGGAGAGGAGTTGAGAATTGAGGAGGAGGGAAGAAGAGACTGCACTTGGGATTTAGGAATTTCAAGTCAAATGGTCAGATTGGGGGGGAGTGTCTTCCCTCTTTCACTGGCAGACCACTCCTTCCTCTTTTTTTCCACTGTTCAGAAACTAGGGGAGGGACAAGGGAAGACAATATGCTGGAGACTTCTTAGAAGTTCAAAAGTGGGATTGGAAAAGTCAGGAGCTTTGTGAAATCTAACACCATTAGCATTTTTTAGGGAAACCAGTGGGGAGTTTCCATTGTTGTCACACAAACACATACACACATACCTACATTACACTCCAACTATAAGCAACTGCACTCGAGTACATTTGCAATCACACAGCTAACTTCATTCATGTACAAATGCACCTTTATAAAGTGCCCCTGGGTATCAACAGCTCAATTGCCAGAAACCCTAGGATCTGCCAGTATCTACTGGCAGACATAACTCCAAGTGAGAAATTGAGGCAAAGGAAAAGGTGAGAGAACAAACTGAATCTAACTGTTGCCATGGAGAAGGCAGCAAGGATGTTAACCTCTAGCAGGAAGGCAGAGGTATATCAAATGATCTTTAGTTGCTAATCACAAACCTTTCTATCACTAGGACTCATTGTTTGACATATGGTAAGTGCTTAATAAATGCTTGGTTACTGATAAACTGAAAACACATCTATTTCATATAGATAACTGTATGTATATATATATATATATATATATATATATAGTCATAATCCTGTGTTCAGAGACATGCCCACAGGTGTATGAATAAACACTAGTATTCATTCTACATACATGAAATGTCTTGAAGGCTTGAAGGAACTGGTCACCTTTAAGCTGGAGAATCACAAGGGAAGCATGATAGCTGACTACAAGTATTTTAAGAGTTGTTTTGTGGCAGATTGACTAGACTCATTCTGTTAGCCCAAGAGGGCAGAACCAGGAACAATGAATGAAAGTTGTGAAGAAATAAATTTAGATTTGATTTCATGAAAACTAACAATTAGAGAGATCATAATGTGGATTGAGTTGCTTCGAAAGGTTTTAAGTCCTTTTACCTTATCAATTTTCAAGAAGAGATTGTATGGCCATTTGCCACACATGTTGTAGTGAGAATTCCTTTGGTATATGGGCTAAAAATGAAATCACTGAGATTCATTTCAAGCCTCATATTCTATGATTTTATGCTTCTATATATGTATAACTCTACAAAAGTTTCATGAGACTGTGCATATCAGGAACATTATATACATTGTGATTTATATAGGGATCCTATCAGTAAGATATGGGTTTTTGAGCTGTGTCTTTAATAACTGGAATAGGCTAGACTGAGCCATTGGTATTCTATCAGTTTCTCTTAGAGGAGAAGAAAGGACTGAGGAGGATAAGTCCAATCTATTGTTAGATTCTAAGGTAACTAGGCCTACAGGCTGCATGGCTCTCTTTGAACTTTCTAACTTGGGAAATATGCAGTGGTCTTCGTATCTAGAGATAAGAGAAATGAGTTTGGATAGAGAAGAGATTAGGTTGTGTGTACACATTGTCCATAAAACTGGGGGCTCCAGATGACTGCTCTAAGGCATATCAAAGAGCACACCAAGAGTGGGCTGTTCCCTAAGCTTCTGGATCCCTTGACCAGTTGTACATTCTATTCAGTACCTTCCACACTCTCTTATTGCGGAATCTTTCGAGTTGTGAAATGGAACAGTTGAGGGCTGTCTTAATAATCACATCTGGAGTGCAAAAGGAAGATTCAGTGGAGCATTAAGGCAAAAGACTTGAAAGAAATTATAGCATTCCTGAGAGAAGGGTTGGTCCAGATATGTCACATGGTAAATTGAAATACACTGAAGGAGGCACCCATTGTCACTGTTAAAAAAGAGAATCCTTTGGTGGCAAGGCTCCCTAACAAAGAAAAAGAATTATGGGATATAGAAGGGAGGGGTATATTGAAGGAAGCAGCATAGGACCAGAGTACCTGGATTCAAATCTTGTCATTGATGGTTACTACCTGGTTAACTATAGATAAGTCATGCAAGCTCCCAGGGCCTTAGTTTCTTGACCTGGACAATCTCTGAGATCCCTCTTAGCTCTAAATCTAGGATCTTGTGATCAACTTTTTTAAGAATACACACACACACACACACACACACACACACACACACACACACACACACATATATGTATAAAGCATCTTGAATTTCACAATTAGGGCTAGGATGTCCTGTTCATTTGCAAAGTTCACTCCTCTCAGCCCACCACATCTTTACCCTTTTATGTCCATTCACATTTTTCATCTCTCACCTCATATCTATTCTTCCCCCCATGATTCCTTTACAAACAGGAAAAAAAATCAAAATTCCCAACTGATAGGATGGGTGAAAAAAAGGACTAAAAACTCTTTGATTTAGGACTGGAAGGGACTTCAGTTCTTCCTACTTCTTCTCTTTCTATCCCTTCATCTTACAGTTCAGTAGACCAAGGTTCAGGGAGGTAATTTAGATAGTAAATTGATCCAGATTAGACTCTATGACTCCAAATTCAGAGCTCTGTTCACTGTATTATTGTTTCATGGTGGACATTTTTTAACATTTCATTTTTATCAGATATATTGCTTACATGGGTGTAATGTTATAAAATGACTCACATTTGTATAACTATAAAAGTTTCAAATAATTTTATTATCTTATTTGATCTTCACAATAATCCTATAAAGTAGCTCCTATTGTTATCATTACTATTTTGCATATATGGATATTAATTGACTTGTCCATGGTCAAGCATTTAAATGTATCCATGGTAGGTATGTCTTTATGAATCCAATTCTGTGGCTTTGGGTATTTTTTTTTTTCATGTGAAGCTACAGAAAAAGGAGCCCAGAAGGGGAATTTTCACTAAATTTCTTGCCTACACACAGCTATTTTTTTAGTCTTTCTGCCTTAGATTCAGAGCTAATCTCCATGGAATCATCTCATCCCTCTCAATTGTCCATCATCCCTATAACCCAGTTTGAACAGCCTCAATTTAGGGACCATGTTTGTCTGTCTATCATTCTGTCCTTACCTGTCTTGTTATAGCTAAATCTGACATTCACTTGAGAGGCTGTGTAACATTCACTAAAAATCAAATATCCCCTTAAGGAGGAAATGTATCATTGACTTCTCTATACCTTTTCCTATTGGGTTAGACCAGGAAACCACATGGTCTTCTTTGGGTAAGACTATGTTACTGTGACTATGTCTTTTTTGCAGGTATGCAATAAGTGCAGTTTGTCTTTGTGCACTTTTTAGATTGATGATTAATTTTGATAGATAAGAAGACAGTTGAGAGGTCTTAAATCATGGTCCTAGAAATAGTCCTGGAATCTCTCAGAAAAACCTACTTTTTTTGTTTTTTAGGTTTTTGCAAGGCAAACGGGGTTAAAGTGGCTTGCCCAAGGCCACACAGCTAGGTAATTATTAAATGTCTGAGACCAGATTTGAACCCAGGTACTCCTGACTCCAGGGCCCGTGCTTTATCCACTATGACACCTAGCCACCCCCAAACCTGTGCTGTTTTTTAAAAAATTTTATTTATTTAAAGCAATGGGGTTAAGAGTGACTTTCCCAAGGTTATACAGCTAGGCAATTATTAAGTGTCTGAGCCCAGATTTGAACCCAGGTGCTCCTGACTCCAGGGCTGGTGCCCTATCCACTGCACCACTTAACTTCTCCCGAAGACCTGTGTTTTAATCCTGGCTCTGCTTCCTATTAGTTGTGTCATTGTGGCAACCTATTTGATCTCTCTGATCCTCAATGTCTTCATCTGTAATTTGGGAATGGCAGTTCTTTCATATAAGGTTATTAGGAGGTAAGTACTTCTTTGATCTTAAAGCTCTAGGAGAACATGATTTTTTCCTCTTATTTTATTTTGCTTCTATTTTATTTTATTCTGTTTCTGTATAGTCCCTTCTGAGAGAGGGGGTGATGATTCAGTAAATTACTAATTAACTAAGGATATGTAGGTGGAATGCTAAACCAGTCAGAAACTACAGGACATTCTGATTGGCTATTTGAAAAAGGTTCAAAAAGCTCATCAAAAGACTCCATCTGGATGCCAGGTTAGGCAAGTTTAGGGGCAGTTTGAGGTGTTCTAGAGAGTAGGTTTAGATGCTGGGGTGGCTACATTTCTTTGGGAAACTTGAACCAGAGAATTATTGCAAGGGTTTGGGGAAGGACCTGATGATTTAATGAAGCTAGGCTAAACTAGTTTTGGTAATGAAGAAAAGCATCCACAGTGACCTGGGTAGATTTTTTATGCAGTTTCAATTACTTATAATTTTATAGAAATATTTTTATGAAGGTTCATTTTCCTTAGGAACACATGAATACTCAACAATCTATGATTTAAGTAGTATAAGTATATGGAAACACCTTCCCTTATCCAGAGAGCAAACTGCCTATGATTTTGTAGATAAATTCTACTTATACTTTGAGGTACATAGAATTTGTGACTTGCCTAAGATCATACCACTAAAACATCTCACATGGGCTATTTGAATCCAAGTATGCCTGATTATGGGTAGTGAGGTAGCACAGTAAGAGTGCCAGGACTGGAGTCAGGAAGACCTGAGTCCAAATCTGGCCTCAGACTCTAACTAGCTGTGTGACCCAGAGCAAGTCACTTAATCCTGTTTAATTCAGTTTCCTCATTTATAAAATGAGTTGAAGAAGAAAATGGCAAACCACTCTAGTATCTTTGCCAAGAAAACTCCAAATGGGGCCTAGAAGAGTCAAACATGACTGAAAAATTACTGAACAACAACAAAAATTCCTGATTATAGACCAAATACTCAATTCACTATGCCAAATTGCCTCTTTCCTTATGAGTAAATCCCTGGAAGAAGCATACCCTGTTAAATGAGACTGTGGCAGAAAGCAAAGGAGGCATAATAATAGAGTACTAAGAATAAGAAACTTGAAGTTAAAAAAAAATTTGGGCTTGATTCTCATTCCTGGCACTAGTTGCATGATAAAGGACAAATTCCATAACAGGTTTTAGATTTCAGTTTCCCTATCTGTAAAATGGAGATATAATGATGATATACTTCCTGTCTCACAGGTTTTAAGTAAGTAAAGTGTTCTGTTAACTTGAACCCACCATGTAAATGTGAGCTTCTTGCCTAGGAGAAGCAGATCCTCAAAGTGATAAGCATCTCATACTGCTGGTGAGGGAGAATTGAAGTTAACATTAGGGATCATCAGGGTGTTGGTAGAACTCAGAGACTAGGTTCCTTATCAGTGAAGTGGTTAGATAGCTCAGTACCAGGAAATCTAGGATCCAAGTATGTATAGATTATAAAAATGTCTTTGTCCAAAACATTTTTACAATTGGAATCAGATGTCTTTTAGGCTTTGAGTACTGAGAACTGAAAAGTAAGACCAAGTTAGGATTGTGGCTTGATGTACCTACATCTATGTGATCATGTGTATATGTTTCTGTAAATCCATCTAGTATTCTTTTGTTTTCCCATATATATCCATCAGACTCTCCTTTCTTCATTATCTCCAATATTCCATCCAACCCACTAACCTGAATTTCCTGAAAGATTGAATTAGACTCAACAAATGTTTATTAGCAGATGGTCTAACTGAATCTCTCCCTTTTTTTAAAACTCTGATTAATTCTTTGCTCACAATTATTTTGATCTGTAAAAGTGATGATTGGGATCAACAGAACCAAAACTTAGGGCTGCTTCATCTTCAATTTCATGAAAGAATGTGGTGCTCTGGTCAGTGGGTGGTTGGTTAAAGGCATTACTCACTAAGAAAGAATCAAAGTTGATTTTTCTTGGTTAAATTATTTCCCTTTTCCTGAGATGCTTCCTGAACAGCACCAGTGGTTGATCCTAGGGGACAACTTCTGGACTTAGTCACAGATGAATAGCCCCAACCTCTGATCAGCACTGCCTTCATTTAGCTCCAGTGCTCTTCCTTGCCCCATTGCTGGGTAGAGGCAGTAGCTTCTATTTTAAGATTGGAAGCCTTTAAAAACCAGAAGAGGTTGGAGCCAAATGAGAGACTTAACTGTAAACTCTGAAAAACCCCTCTCTTGATGAGATGGATTTACTCAGCACCTGCTTACTGTTAAACATGCCTTCAAACATCTCCTCATTCTTAAAATTATTTCACTAGATTCTATAAGGCCCTTAAAGTTTCATCCCATATATTGCACCTCTTTTTCAATGACACTCCTAAAAGATGTGGTGTACATTAGCTGCATCCTTCCTCTCTTTTCACTTATTTCTCAATGCTTTGCAACCTAGCTTCTAACTTTGTCACTTGATTAAAATTGCTTTTTCTAAAGTTACTGACGATAGTGAAATGTGATGAGTTTTTTCAGTTCTTATCTTTCTTTACATCTCTGAGACATTTAACATAGGGGACCATCCCCAGTTAACTCGACCTTTGACTTGCCATTGGACTCTGTTGATTATGGGGGATGGAGGATGAACAACATCAACATCAACCACCACATTCAATGTCATTATCACTCTTACTCTTGGATATTCTCTTCTCTTTCATGATGCAGGTCTCTCTGAGTTTCCTTCCTATTTGTCTAACCATTTTCAGTATCCTTTGTTAGCTCATAATTCATGTTTCCTCACCCCTTACAAGATTCTGTCCTAGGTTTCTGACACCTCTCTCTGTACCCACCTCCGTACTTCATCTATCTGTCTGTCTGTCTATCTATCTATCTATCTATCTGTCTGTCTGTCTGTCTGTCTGTCTGTCTGTCTATCTATCTATCTATATATCACATCCCATTTTCTCTCTGAGCTCTAGTTCTACAGTGCCAATTTTGGACATTTCTCTGGATGACCTGGAGATATCTTGATTGCAACCTCTCCAAAATAGAATTCATCATCTTTTCTGCTATGCTTACCTCCTTCCAAACTTCCCTATTTTTGTCAAAGAGGCAGCTATATGGACTGGACTTGGAGTCAAGAGGGTGGGAGTTCCAATCCAGTCTGACACTTTTTGCTTACTAGCTGTGTGACCTTGGGCAAGTCACTTAGCCCTGATTGCTTAATATCCAGGGACCTCTCCAGTCATCCTGATTCACATCTGGCCACTGGACCTATCTGGCTTTGGAGGAGAAAGTAACTGTTTTTCATGGCATTACACCTCCTCCCCCAATGTCATGGTCTTCTTCGAGAATGAAGGACAAAGACATCATCATTTCTGTCAAAGGCTGCAGCAATGCAAGATTCATGACTTAGGCATTAGATGTGACTCCTCATTTTTCTTCAAGCATATATCCATTTTCTTTCTTTTTTTCCCATATATCCATTTTCTCTTCAAATCTTTCTTTTCTACCTCCACAAAATCTCTTGCATTCAATTCCTATTTACTCACATGGCTACCCCTATCACATTTTGCCTAGATTGTTCAGTGGTCTCTGAACTGGTCTCTCTGCCAAAATTTCCCTCTACTCTAATCCATTCTCTACACTGCTGCCAATAGGATTTCTTTTAAGCATAGATCTGATCAATCTACTACTACTACCCTACTCAGTAAACTGTCTCCCTATGCCTCTCAAGTAATATATAAACTATGCTGTTTGGCTTTCAAAGACTTTCATTACCTAGCTCCAGTCTTATGTATATTACTCCTCTTTCTATATTGAATTATAGTCAAACTGATATTTTTATATTTTTCTTACATATGACCCTCCATTTCCCATCTCCATGCCTTTGCCTTTGCAAGCTGTCTCCCCTCCCCCAACCATGTCTGGAATTCATTTTCTCTCTCTCCAGCTTCACAGACAGCTCAAACACCACCTTCTCCATGAAACATGAAGCCTTTCCCCATTTCCTCCAATTGCTAGTGCTCTCCCTCTCACACTCCCTTGTGTTTAACTATTTTGTATTTTTCTCTTGTTCTTTATATATATGTACTTGAGATCTCTTCATTAGAATACAAGATCCTTTAGGGTAGGGGATAATATTTGAATCCCTAGATCCTAGGACAATGCCTGTCATATAGTTGGTGCTTAATAAGCACTTGATTTGGTTGATTAAATATTGTGTGTTCTATTTGGAGCTCCTTTAGCACCAATTCTAGACTTTTGTTGTCTCTGTAGTTGTTAATGCTTTGACTATGTTACTAATAACCTTCATGCTGCACTGACTTTGACATCCTCTGATTCTATGTTTTAGATTCTTTGGTGAGGGATTGCAAATGCTTTTATTAATTGAATGACAGCTGAACAATAATATTCCAGGAGAGGACAGGATATCATTCTCATCCTCAAAAAAGTGAGAGAACATCGTTCAAATGGGGAGTTACTATGTTGAATTCATTTATAAATTAAGATATCTTGGAATTATAGAATCTTAGTACTAGAAAGAACTGCAGATTATATGACAATACAACCCATGATGGTTGTCCTTCTCTCTCTCTCTCTCTCTCTCTCTCTCTCTCTCTCTCTCTCTCTCTCTCTCTCTCTCATTTTTTTTCCAAGGCAGTGGGGTTAAGTGACTTGCCCAAGGTCACACAGCTAGGTAATTATTATGTAATTATCTGAATTAGGTAATTATCTGAGACTAGATTTGAATTCAGGACCTCCTGACTCCAGGGCTGGTGCTCTATCCACTATGCTACCTAGCTGCTCCTCCTTCATTCTCAAAGAGGATCAAAATGACATCACTATGTTGGTGTCAAGGTACAGTGTTTTTGACTATGGCTAATAGATCAAAATGAGCTTAAAAGACTCTACCACAGGTTGGGTCCAAATAGTCCATATAATCATTTGGAGAGGAGAAAATTCTAAATTTGAACATCTCACATTTCTTTTAGGTTATTTTAATTTTGCTTTGTTCAGAGTATAGTACCTTCTTGGATTCAGGTATGCTATGTTAGGAGTTCTTTGCCATTGTTTCCTATGTTGCACAATTGATTCCAAACTTCTCAAGAGAGATCTCGAAAATGTCCTTGTATTGCTTCTTTTGATTGTGATCTCTTGCTTTGTGTGAGTTCTCCATAAAATAGTCTTTTAAGCAAATATGTTTGGCATTTGCTCAACTGGTCAACCCATCAGGGTTGTACTCTGTGCAGTAGAATTTAAATGCTTGGCAGTTTAACTCTAGAAAGAACCTCAGTGTCTATTATCTTTTCTTGCTAGGTGATCTTCAGAATCTTCCTAAGACAATTCAAATGGAAACAATTTGATTTTCTGGCATGGTGCTGCTAGACTGTCCAGGTTTCACAAGTATACAACAATGAGGCCAACATAATAGTTCTGGAGACCTTCATTTTGGTAAGCAGTCTAATATCTCTTCTCTCTAATACTTTCCTTTGGAGTCTCCTAAACATAAGCAAATTCTGGAAATGTTGTGTTCCAAAACCCACCTTTTATGTGGACATATTCAGATAGTAAACTGCCAAGGTAAATGAAATTATCATCAGCATTCAGTATTTCTTCATTTACTATAACCAATGATTCCATGAATGGATGGCATGGTACTGGCTAGTGGAGAATCTATGTTTTCTTGGTGTTAATTGTTAGACTAAAATAGGTACCAGCAGCAAAGAATCAACCCATACTTTGTGGTATCTCAGTCTCAGAGGCTACACTGAGGGCACAATCATCTGTGAACAAAATTCATGCACCAACTCTCCCTCCAGTTTAGTCTTGGCTAGAAGCATTTTCAAGTTAAAAAAATTTACCATCAGTGTGATAGCTGACTTGAGAAAATTTTTGCTTATACTGAAACAAAAATCTGTTTTCTTCATAATATCCAATCATTCTTCCTAATCCTATTCTTTAGGAAGCAAACAGAATAAGACTAATCCATTTAGTATAGCAAGGCAAGTCTTCATTTCATTGAGTATACTTCTCTTTTTTTCAGGCTAAGCACCCTCCATTCCTTCAGCTGACCTTAGTATGACATAGTTTTGTGTGTCCACATGACCCTGTTTATTCTCCTGAGGATATGCTCCAATGAGTTAATGCTCTAATGCTCCAATGGATATTTGATCTCAATGATATAAGAATTCTTTCTACCAGGACAGATTATAACTTTTACATGCCATCTGATTCTAATAATCCTTCTTTGTATCTTTCTATAAATCCCATCAAGATCTACTAAAAATACCTGAGGACTTCTAGGTCTTTCAACTTTTTTTGAATATCAGAACAGTACATGTACTGTCTATTTCTCTTGTTCTGGAAACATGACCAGCATATCTTTTCTAGTCGCACATGTCATTGATCAAGTCTCCTATGATGTCTCCCCAGTGAAAGTAATTATTGGTAGTATCCTGCATCCTACTTATGCTCATCTTACATTTTTCCATTAATGTTTGGGTTATATGCAATACTGATTTTTCTGAGATTATGGTGTTCCATTCTTAACAAGTATATGGCATCATCAGGAGAACACTTCAGTTTAAAAAAATTTTTTTTTGGTTGCAGGGAGGAAATTTTATGCATGTAGGAAAAATATAAGTCAGGTAGTGGATAATGATCCTAGGTCAGGGTATTATAAGATTGGAATCAAAAGTGCCAAAGCTCAGAATGAAGTGAAACTGTCAAGGAAAGATAAATATATCAAAATGGTGATTTTTAAAAAGCACTATATTAGGGAAAAGAAGTAGGGAGACGACTGATCCCTGGAGTGAACAGGATACTGACAATGCATCACTGAAGAAGATACTTATTATTTTCCTTCTGTTTTCTCTGTCAAGGAAATAATTTCTGGATTGGAAAGGACAGGGAAAAAAAGGCTAATAGGGGATTGATATCTAAAATAATTTAGGAGATCATAAGAAAGCACTCAGAGATGCCCTGGATGAGTTGAAGTTGTTAGGCCCAAATGATCTATATCCTCGGGTACTGAACAAATTGGTAGATAGGATTGCCAAATAACTGTCAGTGATTTTTAAAAGATATAGATTCAAAAGAAAGAAAGAAGGCACTTGACCAAACTCTTTCAATGAGACAAATATGTTCCTGATAGCAAAGTGATGGAGGGAAAAAAAGCAGGAAAAAGGATATTATAAATCAATATCATTAATATTGATGCAAAAATATTCAATTTTAACAGAATCCAGGAATACATAAAAAAATTCAATATGGGGCAGCTAGGTGGTGCAGTGGATAGAGTACTGACCCTGGAGTTAGGAGGACCTGAGTCCAAATCTGACCTCAGACACTTAATAATTGCCAAACTATGTGACCTTGGACAAGTCACTTAACTCCATTGCCTCAAATAAATAAAAATTAAAAAAATTCATCATTCTTAATTTTGATTTGTGTTAGCTATATAGAGATTGTTCATCATTAGAAAAACATTTAACAAACATAAAATAGCTCAAATAGCCATATAGCCATATTAACAGATGCATGAAATATTCAACAAAATATATAACTCATCTCTGTTAAATAGGAATAAAAAATCTTTTCTTAATATAATAAAAAATACATATCTAAACCAAGAACTAGCATTATTTGTAATGCAGAATTGATGGAAGTTGTTCCATTAACTTCATGGGTAAAAGAAGAATGTTCCCTCTCAACCATTATTTGATGTAATCCTACTAATATTAACTATATAATAGTGAAAAAAATTAAGGAAGTAAGCATAGGCAAAGTAGAAACATTTTTATCTCTATTTTTAGATGATAAGTTAGTTTAGAAAATTCTACATCATCAAAATAGAAACTAATAAGGATAGTTAATAGCTTTAGCAAAGTAACAGGAAACCACAGAAACAATTAGATTTTAAGTATATTGCTAACAAAAATGTGGAGGAAAAGATAAATTCTTTTCAAAATAAATATAGAGTGAATGCAAAATATCTCTTGGTGTTAATTTGCTAAGCTGTAAAGGTCTCACATAAATGCAACTTTTAACCAATCAATGTTTATAGAAAAAAATGAAAGACCTTCAATGTTCATGGCTGGGGCATGCTAATTTAATAAATATAATGATAATACATAATCTTCAGTTATTACCATTTCAATTAAACTCTCAAGAAGATACTTTATAGACCCATTAAATAAAAACAATATTCATGAGGGGAAAAAATTTCAAGAAGTTCAGGGGAAATAATGAAATAAAGTAGGCACAAAGGAGAAATATAGCACTATTCAACTTCAAATTATATGATAAATCAGTAATTATCATTATTTGGGAGTGGATTAAAAAAGAGAAAAAGGAATGAGTGGAATAGATTGGAAGAGCAATAATATGAAGCACATGAGCACAACCACCTAGTTTTTGATAAATTCAATGACACAAAAAACTGGGGAAGAATTACTGGGAAAACTAGATGGCAGTTTGGTAGAAAATAAGTGTATATTAATATTTTATTCCACATATCATGATCCATTACAAATATATAAAGATCTAAACATAGAAGGTCAGAAACAGTAGGGAAAGTCATAACTATTATTAAGGGAAAACTTCATAACCACAAAGTGATAAAGGAGATCAGAAAAGATAGACAATTTTGATTATGTAAAGTTAAAATATTTATACATGAATAAAATCAATTTGACTAGAAAAAAGATAAGGATTTGGGAAAAAATTTTTGTATCAAACATCTCTTTTATTTGACCTACAATATCTATAGGAAATTGATATAAACCTTAATAGTCATCCCAGTAGATAAGTGGTCAGAGGACATGAATACTACAAAAAAAAATAAAAACACTCATTTGAAAAATATTCCAAATTACCAATAATAGGAGAAATGAAAATGAAAATAATTTTGATATATTGCTTCACATCTATCAAAGTTGGAAAATATGATAAAAATAGTAAATGTGGGGAAACTGTGGGAAGTAAGGTATACTAATATACCAGTAGATCTGTGAATTGGTAGAACTTCTCTCAAAAACCATTTGGAACTTTGCGAGAAAAATTATTAAACAGTTCTTATCCTTTGATCCAGGGACTCTACCACTGACTTAAAACACAAAGAAGTCAATGACAGAAAGTTTCTATATGTACCAAAGTATTCATAGCAGCACTATTTTTTCATAGCAAAAAATTTGGAAGCAAATTTTGTGGTTAGTTATTTAAGAATGGGTGAATAAATTTTGGTATGTGAATGCAATAGAATATTTTAATGATAACTTGGATTTACAAAAAAATTATATATACATTTATATAGAAAGTTAAGATTTGCAAGGTACTTTAGATGTATTAATTTGTTTGAATTTCACAAGAGTCCTGTGAGATAGGCAATATAGTTGTTTTTTTTAAAATCCCCAATGTGTAGCTGAGGGAACTGAGGCTGAGAGGTCAAGTGACTCGACTAGTGAGATACAGGTTTTACAAGTAAAAGTTGGAATTTGAACTCAAAGCTTCCTGATTCCAAATCTAGCAATGTATTTAGTATGACATTTTGTCCTAGTGCACTATAAATATATTATTGTGTTATAAAGAATGACAAATATGAAGTGTGGGCAAACTTCTTTGAATTGATATGGATCAACATACATTGAATTAAAAAAACAAACCTCACATCACAATTTTTAGTTTATTGACACAGGGAACTCTTAGTGAGGAAGCTGCCTCTACCAATGCAGATCTATTCAGTTGACTTAGTTCCTTTGGTTAAGAAATGTGATTTGGTGAAGCTACATGGCAACAGTGCCACGGAGTATCGACCCTAGAATCAGGAGAATCTGAGTTCAAATCCAGCCTCAGAAACTTACTAGCTGTGTGGCATTGGGCAAGTCATTTAATTCTGATCACCTCAATTTCCTCATCTAATAAAATGAGTTGGAGAAGGGAATAGTAAACCATTCCAATATCATTGCCAAGAAAACACCAAATAGGGTCGTGAAGAGTCAGACACTACTGAAAAATGAAAGAAGAACATCTATAGGCTAGTTCAGAAAAATTAACCCTGAAAACAAAAGGCCTGTGTATCTAGTCAACCCTCCAAAATACCTGATTAACACTTTTACATCTGAGCCCTCTCAAATCAAATTTGCCAACCCCATTCCATCAGAGCAATATTGTCTTTTTGATGGTGACTCCTGTCAAATTGTGACTTGATAGAACTTTGTCACAATGGTTGGATCACTGGTTTCCGGTTTATTGATGAACTAATTGTGTTCCTATTCTATTCAATTTTGGAACCATTGATTCTACAACTGAAGTTGACAATTGAAGACTTGAGGGGGTGATTTGCTCCAGACCAGGACTATGGGTGTGTTTATGATAATATAAAATGGGTATGGTTATTGGTATGTGATTGACTTGTCAAAACAAAATACATGAAATGCATTTAAAAAATAGATTGTTTGGTAGAGAATGGCAGAGAGACCACAGGATTAGAGAAGGGGAAATGTACTGATTAAAAAAAAAGAATAGAGAATTGAGTCTACAAATGATGAAACAGTGAGGTTTAATTGAATTCCTGACATAATTATAAATAAATGATCAAAGTGATGGTTAATGAACATTTAGAAAGGGAAGTAATGATCACAAAATGTCAATATGATAACGTTAAGAATAGGCCATAGCCGAACTTTATTCCTTTTTTAAAAAACTGGTTTCTAAACTGGAAGATTAAATATAGATTACCTGGATTTGGAAAAGTAATTTACAAAGGCTTTCATATTATTCTTGGATAAAATATGGAGAGAGCTCAGTTCTATCATGATAAGGTAGATTCAGAGTGGCTGTCATTAACAGTTTGTTGACTACTCAAAAGATGCTCTCCGTTTGGAGTTCCTGAGATCTGTTGGCTTGGGATAAAAGTAAAGATGGCATGCTTATTAAATGTAAGTTACATAAAACTGGGAAGAATAAATAACAGTTGGATAACATAGTTATTCTAGAAAAAAATAATAATGTCTTGCTTTTATGTAATCCTTTAAGATTTGCAAAGCATTTAACAAATGTTATTTCATTTGGTCCTCAAAATTACCCTGGGAAATAGGAGATATGATTATCCCCATTTTACAGATGAGGAATCTGAGACAGACAGAGGTTAAATGACTAGCCCAACACTACACTACTAAGTGTTTGAGGCTGGATTTGAATTCTTTTTTAAAATTTTTCTTTCTTTCTTTCTTTTTTTTTTTTTGATTTGAATTCTTATTTGTCTTACAGGTCTAGCACTTTACTGAGCCATCTAGCTGCTGGGCAAATAAAATAAGATTAACTTTAACAGGAATAAATATAAAGTTTTACATGAGGGTTAAAAAATCCGATTTTACAAATTCAAGATAAGTGAGGTGAGGTAAGTAGCAATTTGTCTGAAAAAGATCTGAAGAATTTAGTGAGCTAAATAAGAGTTTAATATGAGTCAACAGTGTGACATAGCAATTAATAAAACTGATTTGATCTTAGGTTGCTTTAAGAGAGGCATAGCTGTTAAGGACTAGGAAGATAATAGAACCAAGAAGCCTCACCCTTGTTAGACTTTGCCTAGAGTATTGCATTTCACTTTAAGTGTTATTATTTAGGGAGGATATTGATAAATTATAGCATATCCTGAAGAGAGCAATCAGGATAGTGAAAGACTTTGAGATCATGCCATACAGGAATCAGTTGATGAAATTGGGACTATTTACCCAGAATAAGAAAAGACTGGGGAGGGGACATGATAGTTGTCTTCAAGTTTTTGATAGGTTGTAACATAGAAAAGAGATGACTTGTTCTACTTGGTTAAAGAAGACAGAGCTAGGCAAAATGGTTGGAAGTTGGCAAGAGGTGATTTGATCTTAGTATAAGGCAAAACATCCTAACAATTAGAACTATGTAAAAGTGAAACAAACTTCCTCAGGATAATGGGTTCCCTTCACTGAAGGTATTCAAAGAAGGCATGAGTAATCATTTGTTTGGTATATAGTAGAGAAAATTCTGGTTTAGATATGGGTTTGAGTAAATAAGATTCCTGCCTAT
Source organism: Macrotis lagotis (assembly GCF_037893015.1). Taxonomy (NCBI): domain Eukaryota; kingdom Metazoa; phylum Chordata; class Mammalia; order Peramelemorphia; family Peramelidae; genus Macrotis; species Macrotis lagotis. The sequence goes on along the minus strand of NC_133661.1, from coordinate 69,393,279 downwards.
TCTGAAATTTTGTAATTTCTGAACTGGGATACAACCCCTTCTTTTTCTTCAGTGCTTGATCCAGCTATTATCCTTCTAGAGTGCTATGCATTATATACATATTTTAGTCTTGTTCAGTTGTTCAGGTGTGACCGAGTCTTTGTGATCCCATAGACCATGGCATACCAGGCAAATTTTAAAACTGTCTATGGGTTTTTCTTAGCAAGGATAATGGAGAACTCTCCAGTTCTGGGTAATTCTGCATGATACAGCTCATAGTTTCATTGGGCCATGCACCTCTGGCAAGGCAGTGATCCAGGAGTGGAGGGTGATCTTGACCAACTTCTTCAACCACATCTCATATTCTGAATAATATACATTCTTTTATCCCCTTGTTTTTATTCCACTGTGAATTATTAGGTTGATATCTTTTGAGTTATCATGAGTCTCATTGAAATGGTTCAGTTGTATTTTAAGGTCTGATGTTATCAACAAACAGAAGTATCTAGAGAACCTCACTATTTATGTGAAGTCAGTCTTTCATTTAGATTCCATGTATTCTCCATGATTCTAGAAAATACCATGAATAGATATCTGTTTTCCTTTTTTGTGCTTTATTTAATATTGACAATCAGAGGAGATTATTACATAAGGTAGTATCTCTAGGATTTATATCTATTAAGAATACTTTATGATATTAGCATATAGTAAAATATACATTGTTAGAGATGTTATGGCTATACTTTGCCTTGCCAAGTCAATTTTCTTTGGTACTTAAAAAAATACAGCTTTATCTTGTGTTTGCTACACCTTTCAATCAATTGTGAAACTGTAAAGATGTGGTCTGCTATGGAAAATCAAATGTGAAAGCCTCTGTGTTCCCTTTTAATATTTTCATCAAGAAAATCTTCCTTATGCATATAGCTGGTTCTCATAAAGACTTTTTAGAGATGAGAAAGCCAGCATATGGGTTCGTAGTTGCTGATGTCTTCTCAGTTGTCTTTTTTGGGTAATAGTACCATCTGTGATATTTTTCATTTTGGGGGAATGCTTATCAAAATTCCATATGATACAAAATGAAAAGAGATAGCTAACACATTGGATGACAAAATCAGAATCCAAATATATCTTGACAGTCTCAAACAATGGGCTAAAATGAGTAAAATAAAATCTAATAGAGACAAATATGAAGTCTGATGCTTGGATTAAAATAAATAAACTGCTTAAGTACAGAATGGGAGAATGTAGAAAATAGTTTATGTGAAAAATAACCAGGGGTTTCAGTTGACTCTAAGCTCCACATGAAGCAATATGGTGACATGGCAGCCCCTGAGCTATTGTAAGTTTAGGCTGCATTCAGAAAAATGTAGTGAACAAAATAAGGGAGTTGATGGTCCCATTGTTCTCCCTTCTGGTCAGAATATATCTGGAGTAGTATGCTCCACTATGTTCTAGTACTGGGTGCCACAATTTAGGGAGGACATTATTATAAGCTGGAGTGTATCCAGAGGAAGGCAAGCAAAATGTTAAAGGGATTAGAGGGTCTTGCTATATATAGTAAGACCGATTTTAGGAAATGATGATGTTTATCCATGAGAAGAGGAGATGTAATTACTGTATTTAAGTATTTGAAAATCTCTCATGTGAAAAGAGATTTGATCTGTTCTGCTTGGCCCTAGAAGGTGCAATGAATGGAAGCAGTGAAGGCAGATACCAGATATCAGAAAAAATCTTGTCAGGAGAGCAATGGTTACCCCATGCAGATAATGGAACTATCTTCCAGATTTACTTAATTTACTGCTTAAAGGCAGCTTGGTGGCACAGTGGATAGAGGGCTAGGGCTGGAGTCAGGAAGTCTTGAGTTCAAATCTCAACTCTGACTTTTATTATCAACGTCACTTAATCTTTGTCTTGGTTGGCTTCCTCACCTGTAAAATACGGTGAGTAATAATAGTATCTACTTCCCAGGGATATTGTGAGGATCAAATGAGATAATATTTGTAAAGAGCTTAGCTTAATGACTAGCACATAGTATGTCTCCCTTCCTTCCAGAGGATGAAGGTCAATACCATTGATAGAGCTTGCTGGCTGCCTAAGTAGAAAAGTCCAGACCAAAAGAATCAGAGATTTTTCAGACTTGAAACAACCTTTGAGTCTGTGTGCTACACAACTGGAGGTACAGGAGCTGTGGGCTACCAAACTGAAGCTAATATCCTTGGCAGAGGAAACTTCCTATCCTGTGCCTAAGCCACTGCTCTAAGTTAGGTGTTAATGTCTCTCTTTCTCTCTCTTTCTCTCTCTTTCTCTCTCTCTCTCTCTCTTTTAGGTTTTTGCAAGGCAAACAGGGTTAAGTGGCTTGCCCAAGGCCACACAGCTAGGTAATTATGAAGTGTCTGAGACTGGATTTGAACCCAGGTACTCCTGACTCCAGGGCCGGTGCTTTATCCACTGTGCCACCTAGCTGCCCGTGTCTCTTCTAACTTCCTAACAGTTAAAGTAGTTCTGAAATGTAGTGGTCTGCCTGGAGATCTTTAAATGGCTACTGTAAGACCATTTTCTGGGAATGTTGAAAGTAGAGTTATTTTATTTTATTTTTTTAGGTTTTTGCAAGGCAAATGGGGTTAAGTGGCTTGCCCAAGGCCACACAGCTAGGTAATTATTAAGTGTCTGAGACCGGATTTGAACTCAGGTATTACTGACTCCAGGGCCGGTGCTTTATCCACTGTGTCACCTTGCCACCCCTAGAGTTATTCTTAAAGGGTGATTCTTTAGGGTCTTTAAAATTATATTGTCTCTTAAATAACAGTACTTTATGCAATTGGCTCTATATATATTTCTTTGTGTTTTGGATCGATATGGAGCTGGTCAGAAAGACTTGGGCACAAATCCTACCTCTGACATATCCTGATTATGCGACCCTGGGAAATTAGTCTCTAAATGCAACTGTGAGACTGTAAGTTTCAGAGAAGGTATTGACCGGATTGGTAGAGGAAGTTTCTGCACCTGAATGCTCCCTAAACTAATAAAATCACAGGTCTGGTCACTATATCTTCTGTTCTCATATCTGTTAAAAATCTCTTCTAAAATATGGGACCAGATGGGGTCTGACTAAAACAGAATAAATGAGAAATGCCACTTCCCTTGTTCAAAACAAATTTTTAAAAATTAACAGACTAAATATACATTTTTTTCACATGAAGTAACTTCTAGTCACATCTCCCTTCTTCCTAAATCCCTTCCCCCTTTAGTATTCACATGGTAGATTTGAAAAAAAAAAACAAAGAAATGCAGGATTTTCCATTTTCTTCTTATTAAATTTCATCTTAGATTTTTATTCCACTATTTCAGTCTGTCACATTCTTCTTGGATCCCAGTTTTGTCATTTAGTTTATTCTCACAGAGGACAACTAGAAGTAGTATTATTTTAGTATTATTTTATTTACCTTGAGTTTTGATTGCTTATGAGGAATTTTTGCCATATGATCTTATGATCATTCTCTTTGACAGAGAAAACATGCAAAATTGGAATCAAGTATTTCTGTCTTTTCATCATCTATTAACACATTCCCACCCCTCTCAGACAGGGCAGGGTTCCTATCTTGATCCTCCTTTTTTGTCCCCAACAGATTGAAAACAAAACAAAATGAAACCCAGCACTTTTATGGTTAGCATTTATGTTAAACTAGTTCATACTGGGCATTGTCTTTCTTTTCACATTCTTTACATAGATATTTTCACAGAAATCTCTGCGTCATTGTTCCAAATGTGAATGGTTCCCTTCATCTCTCCAAGCTGGTTCTCTATCCTGGTTTCTCTGTTTCTGATAATATTACCATTATTCCACCAAAAAACTGCAAGTTCTACTCACTGTTCCACTGGCTATTAATCCAGTTCAGACCTTTATTCATTACCTCCTGTCTGGACTTACACAATAGTCTTCTAATTGTACTGGATTCCTTGATTCCCATATTTTGCCTTCCAATCCATTCTATGTATCTATTCTCAGATTACTCCTTCTTAAATATCACTTTGATGAATTACTAGCAGAACTAACTCCTGATGGGGAAAAAAAGGGTGAAGCTGAATGTAATTCCAAGATAATTTACATTTGACTTTGGGGTACCCTGTTTCATTATATTCTTGATTATATTATGTTACACACACACACACACACACACACACACACACAAACATTTGCTTAACTTTAAAAGAAGTATGTACAAAAGGAAGTGACCAGGATGGGCAATAGACTGTCAACCATGTTTTATAAGGAGCAGATGAAGCAACTGGAGGATGTTAGGGATGGAGTAGAGAAGATTAAGGAGGAATATGACAGACATCTTCAATCATTTGAAAGGCTGTCATGTAATGGAGGGATTAACACTTTTTCTGTTTGTCTCAGAGAACGTGGAACAAAGGGTGGAAATTGTCAAGAGAGTTGAACAAAAGCTTAATGAATGAGCTGCTTTGAGGGCTAGTGAGTCCCCTGCCTCCAGCACATATGCTTGGGAGTTTTCAGGCAGAGGTAGAATATGGCCACTAGGCAGTGGGGCAGATTCTTAGAGACAGAAATTTTTTCTGCCCTTGAGAATTAATGGCACGAAACAACCAGAAAGCATTTTAAGGGGACATAAAAAGAAGTAGGAGATCATGTGGTCCTGATTATGTCCTGAAACTCTATATCAATTCATAAAAGATGGGATCTTATCCATGGGATAAAATTAATAAGGAAAACTCCCGAGAACGGATAAATCTTAAGAGGAAGGAAAAGGAATTGGTGTTGATTTAGTGTTTGGTGATTTGTGTGTTCCTGGTCCAAATCTGAAAAAAACTGAAAACTAGGGTTTCTTTGGGCTGTCTGTGTACCCTCATGACAGGGTGAAAAAGGTATCAGTCTGAACTCAATTACTTCTGGGGAAATTATAGCCATTATTTTTTCATTTTGCTCCAATTAAGCTTTATTAAACTTTAACTTATTAAATATTTCATCCTAAGCTATGGAAATACACTGCTGCTGACCCTGGCAATACTTGGTGGTGCTTCCTAGTTTTCAGAGTCCTGTAACAGAACACCTTCCCCAACAAAATTCTAAGGATACATTCCTCCCTTCTCATGCCATCTCCTTCTCCCCTCCCCCACCCCAGGGGCCAAAAGAACCATCCAAAATGCCTCTGGGGCGGGGCAGAGGTATTCTGCTAATCTGAGCAACACAGACTTCTCAAGTCATCCATCTTCATCCCTGCAGTCAGAGAGTCTGTACTTGGGGTCCCCTTCCCCTACTCTGGAATAGTACTTGGGAGAAGTGATGGACTATGGGGCCTTTGGCCAGATTGAATGCTGAAGGACTGTTCTTCCTATTCTTATAGAACACTTTTAGTTTTTCAGATACCCCTTCCCTTTCTGGCTGTTTTATAGTTTCAGAGCCTTCCCTTACCCTGCACCATAGACTTGAAACACACTGCTCCACATCTTAATTACCAAATTATTGTCTTTAAAGACCAGACCTCATTTTCATGAAGTCTACCTGGAATGTTTAGAGGTCATTTCACGTATTTTGGTTTGGATTCTTAAAACCTACAACAATTCTTTCCATTTATCTTTTTAATTATACCCTTAAAACATTTCTTTCCCAAGAAAAATGGGACATGTTATGAGGACAGCTAAGTGACACAATGGATTAAATGCCAGTCCTGGGGTCTTCACGACTTCAAGAATTCAAATCTGGTCTCTAGCTTTGTGATCCTAGGCTTAACTTTACTTGCCTCAGTTTTCTAATCTGTACAATGACCAGGAGAAGATAATGGCAAATCACTCTAGTATCTGTCATGACAATCTCAAATGGGATCGTGACAAGTTGGACCCAACTGAATGGCAACAACACACTAAAGTGAAGGGGAGGACTCTATATTTGGGGTCTTTTTGTGAGAATGTTGTATGAAACAGTAGATAGTAGTGTTCTGATTTCCTGGAGATGATTTGGGTTGATTTTCCACTCATACATATTTCATAGATCCCAAAGTCATACTCTTCTTGGGACTTTAAGTCAGAAGAGATGTAGGCTGAACTTCACCTCTGCTCCTTACTGGGAGATCATACAGATAAACCACTTACCTTTGATCCTCAGTATTATTGTTAAACAATTACTTTTTGGACAGGACCTGTGATGTCATTGTTTTAGAGAGATCCCTCTACCCACTCTACAAATTGCAGTCTTAGTTGCCTGAGGCACTCAAGGTCACCTTGCCAGTGTCAGAGTCAAGATTTGAATGCAGGTCTTCCTGACTTCAAGGCTAGCCCTATATGCACTAGGTCAGACTGCAAAATTATGAAACTGGCATAATAATATGAGTAGAAGGGTAATCTGATGGTATAGGGTCTACTTTAGAGTCAGGAAGATCTGAGTTCAAGTCACTCTCTGACAGACTAAATGACCCTGAGCAGATCACAAAACCTTTCAGTGTTCTAAGCTGAACAGTATGCTTTGGTGGAGGGGTCTTCCTCACCAAGAGCCCCTTATATTAATGAAATTACAGGTCTTTGGGGACAAAATAAAATCTGTAGTAGTTCCCTACTTCACTGGGTTTTTGTGAGATTCAAATGAGATGAGTGCATTTCTATGTAGCTCTTATTTTTTTACTGTTTAAGTTATTATTTTATAGATTCCAAGTGGAACCATATGATACTAAGAATTTCCCAGCAATTATAAAGACTAACTCTCTTCAGCTAAGAGATGATAGAGCAGTGTTAGGATGACTTCTGACCCCAAATTGGTGCATTTGCAGCTGAATACCTGTGTGTTTGTATGTAAGAGACACTCTTCAGTCTATAGGGGATTTTGGTGACTCCATCATTTATGTGTATCTTTCCACCTTTGGGCTCTGTGCTCTGGGGCAGATGGCTGATACAGCTCTTGGTTTTAATCCAAGATTTCCTTCTCAGTCAATAAGGTTCCCCATGTTACTTGGGCAGGGGAACAGCTGCCGCCTGTTGCTCCTGAGATCACAGTATCTCCCTATCTCCAGGTGGTAGGGTTGGTCACTTGGCAGTCTGTGCAGGCAAAGGGTCTGGACTTGGGGTCCCCCTTCCCTACTCCAGGATATTGTTCCTAGGAATAGTGATGGATTATAGGACCTTTGGTCAGGTTGAATGCTGAAGAACTGTTTAGGCAGAATTTTAGTGGGGGATTTAGATTCAATGAGCTCTCACTCAGGTTAGGGAGAGTTGTGTTTAGAATTCATGTGGTGGGGAAAAAGAAACAAAGGCCTTGATCATAGCAAGAACCTGTGGGAGGCCAAGAAGAGAAAAAGAGGAAGGAATAGCTGCCAGGAAGGAAGGAAAAGAAGGGGCAGCTTAAAGAACTGCAGACTGACATTGATAGATAAGGTCCTGTTTTAGCTGAGTTGTTACAGGGAAAGAGAGGATAGATTGACCAACATTGATCAAATTTTTGGTTCTTTCATCCTTATCTTTCTTCTGTCACTGTAATTAGATTCTGTTTTAACTAATATATACAATGTACTCACTTCCACCTCTGACTCTGAGATTTTAGGAATGGGTCTTTCCTAGCCACTTCTCAACATGCTTTTTCTTCCATACTCTGTAGACAACTCTCCTAGAGCCCTAGACTAGTTCAGCCTTTGGGGCCTTCTTGTCTACAAAAGACTTGGTTCCTGGTCTATCAGTGATAGATTCAAGTTGGCAAGACTGACTTTCTGCCTGTTTGTAAGGCGGGGGTTAATAAGATCTATACTAACCCCCTCAAAGATCTTTGAGGATCAAATGAGGAAATCCATATAAAATGCTTTGTAACCTTAAAGTGATGGATAAAATATTGGCTTTTAATATTATTAATCAACAGAAGCCCTTTCTACATCCATCTAGGGTAAGAAAGTTTCATGTTCATGATTTTTTTTTTTTTACTTTGTAGTTGTGTCCCTGTTTAGGTCTCTGTGGCTGTAACCATGTGTACAACTGTATCTGTGTGTATTCATGTGTGACTGTGTCAAGATCTGCAGCTGTGTTCCTGAGCCACCATTAAGCCCGTGTTTGACGTTTACCTCCAGGGCTGGGAGGCCTTGGGGGTTGCTGGAGAAAATATTTCCTTTCCAAAGGGAGTACTTTAATGGGAAAAAAAATCAACAATTAAGAAAAGAAACCCTTGTTTCTCTGGGTCTGTCTGACCTTGAAGTGTCTCCAAGGCAGGGAAGGGCTAGTGATTTTATAAGGAAAATGTAACTTAATTTACACAAAGGAAAACACCACCTATTTCACTGCGCTCTCAAAGGCAATTTGCCGTGGGGAGGTTCTGATCTTTGCTGTTCTTATACTCAGTTTTTCATGTACCCCTCCTCCCAGACTTTGGCGATTATATCTTTCATCTCATTTTTGATATATAAGGATATGAAGAAAATCATATGATTTTAGATGATACTATCCCTTTCCCTCCACACACATGAATGCCCCCTCAACACTCGTAGAGACACACCCAGAGACAATAGATGAGCCAGGTTATGCAACAGGAGCCAGTTTCGTGCTTGCCTTGCCTTCTTCCTCTTTCTAATCTACAGCTTCAGGGTCCCGGGGCTGGACCAGGCAGCCAGCCTCCTGCCTGGCCAAAGAGCCCAGGTCCACTCGCCCAACTGGCCCACATGGGGTGAACTTAGAAGGGGGACGGCGAGCCAGGGATCTTCCTTGACACAGGAGCCAGGGAGAGGAGGAAGCGATGAATACATATGGGCAGGAACATCTCTTTCCCGGGTCTTCCATGGGAGGCTTCTATTTACTTTGCATCCACCAACAAGCCAGCCTCTCGACCCACAACCCAATGCAATGCAATATTACCTACTACCAAGAAGGCTCTAAGCCGGGGAGGAGGCCGTCGCCTTCCGCCCTGGTCTTGATGCCCTCCTGGGGCATCACCGATGCCCAGCCACCCGCACCACACAGCCGTGTCCCCAGCCACCTAGAGAGCCACCTCTACAGGTGCAGGCCTGGCTCGCCATCGCTGAGGCCCCACCAGCTCCTCCAAGCCCGTCATCCACCCAAGCAGGAGGATCTGCCCGGCCCCTGCCCCGGTCTAGTCCCTTCCCAGCAGCCGGATGCCACCTGCTGCAGTTCCCCATCTGAAGGGAAGACCCCTGGGGCCCCGGGGGCCCCGATGAGCTCCTCAGCATCCTCTGCTTTCCCTGGTGAGGCCCGAGTGCAAGACCCCCCCCCCCCCAGCTCGGGCATCTCCTGCCTCTACAGTCCAAAGGGCGCCACTGGCCGAAGGCCGACCCCCCTCTCGGCGCCCCCACCCCGAACCCCGGCGAGCGGGGGAGGGGCTGGGCCCCCGGACAGGCATGGCAGAGGGGAGGGGAGGGGAGGGGCTGGCGCTCCCGCGCGGGAAGGAGGGAGTAGGCACGGGGGGGCGGTTTGACGCAGGAGACATTTCGCTTTGTGAACTCGGGGCCGAAACGCAGCGCGAAGGACCCCTCCCCTCCTAGAGCCCTGGGGTGGCAGCCAATGGAGGCGCTGGGGCGGGGCCACGACCACACCCACCTGTAGCCGGCCTCCCCGGGCCCGTCCTCTCCCCTTGCCCCGCTGCTGGGTGGTCGCGCCCCTGCCCCCCAGCCCCGGCTTACCTCCCCGGAGGTCCTCCCAGGAGCCGGCTCGGGGCTGAGTCCGAGGGGAGGGCCGGCCACTACTACCTGGAAAGCTGCTGCTGCTGCAGGGGCGAAGGCAGAGGGGAGCAGAGGGGAGGCACCTACGTCGTGCCAGTGGGCAGGGCCAAGCGGAGGCGGGAGGTGGGGGAGACAAGTGCACCCTAGTGGACACCCTCAGTGTCCACCTCGAGTGAGCCCTCTCCCAGGGGCCCTTTGGAGCCGGCCTCGCGTCCCTTCAACTCCCACCCTCTCTCCAGAGCATCCCGCCCTTGCTCCTGGGCACCCCGGGGCCTCCGAGGGTCCTCTTCGCCCCCATCTCCAGAATTCTCAACCTTTCACCTCTCGGAGCACACCCTCACCCTCACCCAGAGCACCCCCCCCCCCCCAGCCCCAGAGTAGCCTCACCTCTTAGCACCCAGAGCACTGCCCTCCCCCTTCAGCATTCCAGGGCCTTCACCCCCCTCCCAGCACCTTCCTTTCCCATAATCATTTTTTAATCCCTCCCTACATCCCTTTTTTCCTCATTTTTGAGGCCTTCTTCCCGACATGCTCCTTTCTCTGACAGCTTCAGACGCTGGCAAATGGAGTGGTGAGGGGGGAGGGGACCAGCTTTGAAGCTCTCCACAGTTCAGTCCCCACTTCTGCAGCAAGAGGCAGAGACAAAGACAGAGACAGATGGAAAGACAGGAACAGAGAGACAGACACCTATGGACATCTCTACATACATGTAAACATATGTATATACCTATACATAGAGAGGCAGAGACAGAGACAGATGGAAAGACAGGAACAGAGAGATAGACACCTATGGACATCTCTACATACATGTAAACATATGGTTATACCTATACATACAGAGATAAAGACAGAGACAGATGGAAAGACAGGAACAGAGAGACAGACACCTATTGACATCTCTACATACATGTAAACATATGGTTATACCTATACATAGAGAGACAGAGACAGATGGAAAGACAGGAACAGAGAGACAGACATCTATGGACATCTCTACATACATGTATATAAAGACATATGTATATACATATAGAGGCATATAAAGAGGCAGAGACACAGATAAGAAACAGAGTCAGACATAGATAGAGAATAGAATTTGTATGAAGAAGAGATGGGGGATATCCTGTGGCTTCAGATTGCCTGCCAAGAGATCCCAGAACTCTGCCAGAGATAAGGAAGCAAGTTCCATACCTTCATGGGCACCATCAAAGTTCAACAGTCTCTGCTTGGGGGAATTTTTTTTTAAACCTGTCCTATAATTGGCCTTTGGGTAAAAAAAAAATCTCCATTCTGGCAAATGTGGCCCACAGCCTTTACAAAAAAAGTGTTTCATTCAATTCAACATTTTATTAAATATCTAGAGGGCACAGCACTATTGGATACTGTAGATAGAATGACAAAATCTTTGTCCTTGAGGAGTTTACAATCTGCTTATGGGAGGACAGGAAGAATTTGTACACACAGCTGAGCAACATCTATGCTTATCTATATGTGATAAGTGAGTGGTGGGAACAAAAGAGAAATCCAAGAAAAATGCTGCAGACAGATTTGAGAAGGGAAAAGCTACTTTCACTGGGGAGAATCTGGGAGTGGTCAAGTTTGCAAGGTCAAGGAAAGTGGTATCCAGCCAATTTCTAGAATAAAAGAGCCAATTCCTTATATTCCCTTTGCTAACTTCAACTTTCTCAGCATACCTCCTGTGACTGAATGATCAAAGAGATAGGAAATGACTCTAGCCTCTGTGGCTTTCCTTTTATCTCCAGGGACTCCAGGTTTTATATCATGGAAGAATTCTAGTTTTGAGGTTTTGGGCAGATGTTAGATTTCCTCTTCTCTTCATAGGTAAATCTTAACCTTGCTAAACCTCACTATCCTCATATGTAAATGGGAATAATTACATCAGTAGCTGCCTTTCTTATATAGGGTTATTTTGAAAATAATATAAGATGTGCATTCTAATAGAAAACTGCTTTCCTGGGACCAAACTCATAAGCTTTTTAAAGGTTTGAAAGAAAAAAAAATGGTGCTAAGAAATTAAAGTTAAGGAGGGAAAAAAGCAAAAAACTATACAAGAAGGAGAAGTTGCTGAGAGCTTGGTCCCAAATCATTTTTTCCTATTTTACAAATGAGGTAATAGAGACTCAAGCACCCTCAGTAATCAGCATGATTGCCATTAAGTTATACAAATATACTCATATTAAGTATCCTGTACATGTTATATTTTTCTCAAATGAGATAATAGTTGAAAAAGCACATAAGACACTGTCTGGAACAAGGTAGCCACTGTAGGAATGGTTATAAGCTTTACTTTCCTCCTTTCTGACCCCCAAACTATGATTAGGTTTCAGTAGATCAGATGCTTACCATGAAGTCATCTCTTTGATCCCTCCTAGATGTCTCTGTGGTTGGCAAAAAAAAGCAAACAAAACCCCCCTTTCTTTTGCTTTGTTTTGTTTGTTTTTGGATTCTCCAATTTGTTTTTAGATTTTTTTTCTTTTTTGGTAGGGAATCACTTCCTATCCCTGGCCTGACACAAATTCTTCTTTTGTCCTATTTCAAACTCTTGCCCCTGTTTGAATGCCCACTGACTTTATTTCCTATATGAGGGATACTTCCAGCTCTAAACTGTTTTCTCAGGCTCATCAAAACTCAGAACTGGAAAGAATCTCAAAAGCTGCCCTTGAACAGGAATGCCTTTTACAACATATCAACAGTTTAGGTCTTGTCACATTTCCTTGAGAACTTTTGAAGAGAGGGCATCCACTATCTTCATCTGGAGTCCATGCCACTTACAAGCAGCTTCCTTTGTATCTATCTCTACACTTCTAACTAGGAATACTGGTTTTCTCCTCTAGTGCCAAGTAGAACAAATCAGCAAATCAGTTTGGATCTAGAGATAGCACCTTCTCTCTCCCCACAGAATAGCTAACTGACAAATGAATGTTTTGGATTAGATGGTCTCCCCTTCTAGCTTTATGTTAACAGAATGAGACCACAAGATAAGTCTTTCCCCTCAAATAGAAGAGAAGACCAAGTACCTACACTCCAGTTTAGGGAATCTATCATTTTAGATATAATGATACAACTTTAGGAAAAGTTTAAATACTTAAACACAGCTTCCCCTTCTTTAGGTTAAACATTTTCAATTCTTTCCATTACTATTTGTATGACATGACTTTCAGTTCTCTTTCCTCTTGGTTACAGTCTTCTGGACCTGTTCTATATTATTTAATATCCTTCCTAAAATATCATTGCCCTGCTCATCCACTGCCTATCAACTAGCACAGCAAGGCTACCATGTCTGTCATTTTGAACACCACTTCTCAAACTAGTCCAGGATAGCAATAGCTTTTTGGGCCATGTTTACTGCTATGTTAAGCTTATTGGAGTCCATTAAAAATCAACAGAATTGTTGTCTAAACATACCTCCCAACTCCTATATTTAGGAAATTGATTATTTGAACCCAAGCATAGAACTTTATATTTATTCAGATTAATTTTTTCAAGTTTTATTTTTTATTAAAAGCATTCTATTTTTTCTTCTTCTTCCCATCTCTCATTCTATATTTTAAACCTGTCCTATAACTGAACTTTGGACTCAAAATCTCTGTTCTGGCACATATGGCCAAATTCCCTTATTGGTCTTGCAAAAAATTTATACACATGTATGCTCAAATATATGTACAGACATTTGTGTCTCTGCATATACATAGCTTTATATACATAGTGTATATTGTGTATATGAATACTTATATATCTGCAATTTGAATCTCTCTGTCAGGTGGTAGGCGTATTTCAGCATCAGACCTCTGGAATCATTGATTGTTATTGTATTGATTATAGTTTAAATTTTCAGTGTATTTATAGTATTGTTGTTATTGTCATAAATTGTCCTAGTTCTGCTCATTTCATTCTTTACCAGGTTGTAAAAGTCTTCAAACTGGGTTATTTTAGTAATTATGATGTTATATAAATTGTTCTTTCTGTTCTGGTGATTTTTTCCAGCTGCCTTAGTTTATGCAAGTTTTTTCATGTCTGAAGTAATTTATTTCCTTATTTTTTACAGCCCCAAAGTATTTCATGACATTCATATGTTAAATCATTCCCCATTTGATGGGTTTCTTTTTAGTTTCCAGGTTTTTGCTAACACAAAACAAGTTGCTATAAACATCTTTGTACACACAAGACCTTTTCCTCTCTCTTTGAATTTTTTTTGGGGGGTATAAGCTTAGCAATCTATCTTGGTTACTGTTCCTCTTTTTTCAATTTGACCCCTCATTCTTATTGGGTTTTCTAGCCAAATCACTGATAAGAATGTTCACAGCACAGAGTTAGTAACATAACTGTGACAATCCACTAAAGACTTTACTTCAAGTTTACCCTGGTCCATTAATGACTTTCTTTTGGTCTGGTTATTCAATCAGTTTAATATCCACTCAGAGCATTCCATGATATTCCATCTGTCTACAAAGAAAGCATGAAATTTTTTTTTTCAGGACAGAGATCAGAGGAATACAGAGTTTAGAGCTCATTTGTACATTAGAAATCACCTATATATTCATTAACAGATGAAACAACTAACAACAAAACAGATGAAAAAACTAACTGCCCAAACTAACAAAGTAGTAAGTAGAAGGGACAAGATTCAAACTCAAGATTTCTGTCTTCAATATCTAACATCATAATATTGACATTATCTGAGTGCAATAAATAACCAAGCCCAAAGGTTGAAGTTCTAATTCTAATTCCTCTTCTGCCATTATTTCAGATTTTCTTGAAAGTTTCAACAATCATGTATTTCTAGGAGAGAAATGGAACTTTTCCTAAAGTTTATCATTATATCTAAAATGATAGACTCCCTAAACCAGAGTGTAGGTACTTGGTCTTCTCTTCTGTTTGAGGGGAAGGACTTATCTAGTGGTCTCATTCCGTTAACCTAAAGCTAGAAGTGGAGACCATCTAATCCAAAACACTCATTTGTCAGTTAGCTATTCTGTGGGGAGAGAGAAGGTGCTATCTCTAGATCCAAACTTCTCATTTTGCAGTTGAGGAAACAGAGGCATAGAAAAATGGATTTAACCTAAAAACTCACATAGCTAGTAAATAACCAAGGTCAAAATTGAATCCAGATCTTTTGACTTCATTCAGATCCAGTCATCTTTCTATTGCAACCATGATTCTCAATCTTTTTTCCTTTTAATATAATGTTTACTAGAAACAAATGGATCACAAGAGTTGGGAGGCATGGGCATGGAAACAAAATTGAAAGCATAAATTCCATACCATTCAGGACATGCCTAGTGGGAAACACTGGCACATTCTGTGAATACCATTGTCTTCATCTTGAAGTGCCAGGATAAATGATGAGGAAGATTAGAGAGTTAGTGCCTCTTGAAAATAAAGGTAGATTGCTCAAGTTGTTTCCTTACCTCCCCCCCCCCCATCCCCATCCCCACCAACTACCCTCCTCCCCATTCAGGTACCATGCTCATTACTCATTTCCTCCTTCATAACATTACTCATAATGTCTGTCACCTTCCCTCACTGCAATGCATTTTCTACCATATCTGTCTTTTCAAATTCTATTCATTCTTCAAGGGCCAACTCAAGTTTGCCTCCCCCATACTGTCATCCTAGACCATTCTACAGGGATCTCTTTTTTCTAGTAGCACAAATTGTCATTTAGTGACTGCTTGTCTCAGTGAATAATTCAATAGTCAAAAAGAGCTAATAAGGGTGTTGTTGTCTTCATCAACCCAGACTGGAATTACTTCATGACTTTAGTAGATGGTCTTGGGAGCTGGTGGCTGACCTTCTCATTTGAATTTGTCTGTCATCCAATGACAGAAATACACAGTTCATTAATAGATCTGTAGTCAAAATCTTTCCACCTTGGTAGGATCTGCTAGAGTTTGTACATAGGTGGTATGACCTTTGAGAGCCCAGAGCCGTCTCTAATCCATGAAGAGGCATCATAGGGGGGCTTTCAGTAGAAGTTTTTACTACATATTTCTAGGTAGGCATAAGAGATGGGAAATATAGTGAACTGCCTTTATCAATGCCAAAGACAGTTACTTTCTTTTTTTATGTTATTTTATGTTAATTTATAGTTTTCAACATTCATCTTTTTGCAAGCTTTTGAGTTCTACATTTTTTCTGTCATACTCCCTTCCCTTTCCCCTCCCCATGGCAGCGATATGGGTTGTACATATACAATTGTGTTTAATATTTTTCTATGCAGTGGATAGAACACTGGCCCTGGAATCAGGAGGACCTAAGTTCAAATCTGACCTCAGATACTTAATTACTTATCTCTATGATTGTGGGCAAGTCACTTAACCTTGCAAAAAAAAACCCCAAACTAAACCAAATAAAACAGAAACATTCTTCCATATTAGTCATGTTGTGAAAGAAGAATTAGAACCAAAGTTGAAAAAGAAAAACCATGAGAAGGAAAGAAACATGAAAGAAGTTTAAAAAGAACAATTACTTTCTTTACAATTTATAGCCTTAGAAGGTTTGCCTAGAACTTTGAGAAACAGTGACTTTCCCCAAGTCACACACACAAAGGTCAGATGAGTTTCTTGACTTTCAGGTTGGCCATCTGACACACACTTCACCATTCTTTCTGCTATTACTCTTATGTTCATGATACATGTCTTCTCAATTAGATTATAAACACCTGGAAGGTGAAGCCCTGTATGAAACCTTTTCTGTTGCCCACAGGATAACCAATCACAGAAAATGGGCACCTTGTAAGTACTCAGCAAAAATGTATCGACTGATTGAAGAAGGGAACCTCCAGTGGAAGAGTCCTGGTCCAAGATCAAGAATTTTCTTATTGTGTCCAAGATCTAGAGGTTTGAAATCAGAGGATTAAGATGCATTGGTGCCTCCCCTTTCCTCCTCTAAGGTCTCCAGATGCCAGAGTTAGGATGATGCTGTGCTGAAGAGGGACCTCTACAGGGAGATATAATGTGGCTTTCATGCTGTCTCAGGGAAGGAAGGCAGTCTTTGTCCTTAGAGGCTCTTTATGAGCCACAACTCAACTCCCTAACTTGTTCTTTTAACATCAGTTTTCCAAATAGCCCCTCTGACAGTCTGAAAATGATATAGAGAATTTGTAAAAATGTCTGTGCTATGGGATAGGGATGGGCAGCTCTGGGAGGGAACTGGGGATCCAGTTTTCCCATGATGAGGATTACTGGGTTCTGGGGTTTGGGAGGCAGAGGAATGAATATATTCATGCATACGTTAATTCATGTGTGTGTTCACTGCTAAGTATTTAACACCTCCACACAGCCAATGAGACTGATGGAATCTAGTCCATGGCACAGCTCCCTCCTGCTTTTAGTCAAGCATGAAAGAGCCCCTAGAGGGGTTTTTACCATCTGTGGGGCCATTGTTGGGTTTTTTGGTATGTGTGTGGGGGTGACTTGGGGCGAGGTTATTACATAGTCAGAAAAGCACTCCCTTTACTCTTGGGACTCAGTTAGGGAGGGAGAGATAGAGAGAAGCATACAAAAGCAAAAAAGACAAAAAGTGAACAGAACCATGGGGGTGGATAGGTGGGGTGGTGGGTAAAGAGGAGGAGACAGGGAAAGACAGAGATAGAAGAAATAGACACATGGGAAAGAGAGATAAAGCAATGTCCTCCTGGGTCCCTGATCCATCCTCCTCCCCTGCCTCAAGGACAAGCTTGATTAATCAACAAGCATTAAATGTCTACTATGTCCCAGATCTTATGCTAGGGGTTTAAAAGCAGTCCTGCAGTGAAGGAGTTAGAGTGCTGAATCTGGATTCTGGAAGATCTGAGTTCAAATCCGGACTCATTTACTTATTAGATATGTGATCCTGAGCAAATCATTTAACCTTTGCCTGCCTCAGTTTCCTCAACTACAAACAGGAAAATCATAGCACCTCTCTCATAGGGCTGTTATGAGAATAAAATGAGACAACATTTGTAAAGTGCTTAAACATTTAGTGTTTAAAAATGCCTATTCTCTTTCAACTGCCTCCAGTCACAGAGTTACATTCCAAAAGAAGAAACAAAAAGTAGATATATAAATATATAGTGAATAAATAGAAACATATACAAAATAGGGAGGATATCAGCAATTGGTGGAATCAAGAAAAGCTTAACTGTTGTAAGTCATGCTTGAACAGCTCTTTAAAAGAAGAGAAGTATTTAATGAAATGAAAGTAAGGAAGGAATGAATTCCAGATTTGGAGGATTGATGGTACATGGGTAAAGGGATTGGAAATAAAATGCTTAGGTCAGTTTACTAGACCACAGTGTGGAAAGGGGAATAATGAACATGAAAATCCGAAAGTTAGTTTGGGGCTTGGTTGTAAAAGATTTAAAAGTTCAACATGTACAATGTTGACTAGACTATTCACCACTGGGGCGGGGGGAGCATGGAAAGGGAGGGTGGGAGAAAATTGTGTAACTTATAATGTAGATGAATATTGAAAAACTTTCATAACATGTAATTGGAAAAATAAAGTAAAATATCTATTTTAAAAAAGTCAGTTTATATATTACCCTTAAGACAATAGGAAATTACAAGAACTGAGCTGGGGAGAGACATAGATCTATCTTGCATTGGGGTGTGTGTGTGTGTGTGTGTGTGTGTGTGTGTGTGTGTAGGATATATTGGAGTGGTGAGAGACTAATGGTAGAGTGACCAAGAGGGGATCTGCTGACATAGTCCAGGAGAGAGGTGATAAGGGCCTGCGTTCAAGTCAAAGGTATGTGAGCAGAGAGAATAAGTTGGATTGGAGAGAGGCTGCACAGGTAGAAATGGAAAGATATGGCAATTGATTGGATATTTCCAGTGATGGAGAGTGAGGAGTTGAGGTTAATGTCAAGAAGATAAAATTAGGAGACTGTACTGATGTTGGGAATGAAATAGGAAAGTTTGGAAGAGGGCTAGGTTTTGGGGAAACCCCTGATTCTGCTTGGGACATGTTGAATTCCAAATATCTCTGGGACATATAGATTGAAATCTTCAATGGGCAATTATTCAGGACTCAAGTTCAGAGGTGACACCAGGAGAGAATGTTTGAAATAACTTCTGTGGGGGAGTGGGATAGTGAATCTATTAAGGAGAGCTAGGACTAAATAAGATAAACTCTACTGTTTATCTTTAAAGTCTTTCACAACATGGTCCCAAACTCTGTTTCTGAGATCATTCTATATTCTTCTACTCCACAGTCAGTTTTGCTCCTTTCCATCTCAAAGAAAGTAGAGTGCATTTCCTCTTTCTTATACAGATTTCTTATACATAATAAGATGAATATTGCTATTTTATCTTGCTCTTTGTCAAAGTAAACACTAGAAGTCTTCAAATGAAAGGCATATGAATCCACTGGAGAATGTCTTCTAGAGGATTCTAGTTCAAAGGTATGTTGATTATGTGACCTCAGAGGTCGCATCCAAATGGGGGATTCCATGATTTATGAATATCTCAAAAGGAGACCAATATTCTTTATAATAAAAAACTGAAAAACAGTTAAGAAATTCAGCTTCTTTTAGAACTTTGACTCAATAACTAAGGGCAATCTTTTTGATCTTTCTCTCCTCCCAACTTCTACCAGTAAATATGTCAGTAAACGCCAATGAACTACTGATTGTATATCTATGATTCAAGAGTTAGGGTATAAGTTTGCTGAAAACCACCTTTTATAAGAGATGGGATTGGAGTGGGAATGGGAACTAATGGAAGGAAATACGTTTTTATTAAGCGTTTACAATGTACCTGAAATTATGTTTTACAAATATGATCTCATTTTGATTAGACATTTGAGAATGGCACCTTTCTTTTATTTTTTTTTTCTAATAACATGCAAAGGTAGTTTTCTACATTCATCCTTCAAGCTTTTGAGTTCCACATCTCTATAGAGATGGTGGTTAGTGATGAGGAGGGGAAAAGAACAAGTGGATTGTTTATGGAATCCAGAAAGAAAACAAAGGTTGGACAGTAGCCTTTTTTGGGGGCCTAGGGATTAAAGATTATATGATGGTCAGAAAACATGGTCCCCTTCCCCAAATCCACTTCATGGGGTCACAGAGTCTCTTGTTTCTGAATCAAACTAAAGACTTGAGAAGTAATTCATCAATTAATTATTAGCAGCTCTGATTATTTGGTACTTGCTTGTTTTAGTCTCACCAAAATTAGAGATTCCACTATATATAAATTTAGAGTGCAGCTTAGGAACAAGGAAAGGGAGATAGGTGTCAATGGGTTAACTAGACTTCTTTCAAGAAGCTTTCGCTTCTCCCCCTACCATTTCTTTTTTTTTAAATAAAGAATTCTATCACTTCCTTGAAGGAGAAGAACCTATATCACAGGATGGCTTAACCCTTGGTTTGGATAATATTCTAGGATCATAAGTTTAGAGATAGAAGGGACATCAAGTTCAACTCTGACTAAACTCTAGCCCAAGACATTCAATATACTAACCTTTTGTTCTCTGAATTTGTTTGGTTCTCTGAAGTCTGAAATCTACTGTACCCATTGACTTATATCCTGTTACCTTTCTTCTGCCACTCTCCAGTTCCCTTCTTGTTTTGGTTGCCATAAATATACAAGCATTTTTTTTTGGGGGGAGTTGTTATTCACAGGGATATATATATATATATATATATATATATATATATATATATATATATTATATATACACATATATATGCATACACATATGGAAACATATGCATGTATATATCTATGTCTTTATATATATTGTGTGTGGGTATATATAAATATGAGAAAGTGTATACAAGGAAACAATGTAGTACTTAGTAGACAGAATTTAGATTTACTCAACTCTTCCTAGATGAAGTACTTTGGACTCAGCCTGGCATTGACTCCCATGATTTACTAAGCTTAGAGTCCATTCTCTGGGACTTGATGTACCCCTTCTGGCCTATTTGAGAATGACACCTTTCTTTTATTTATTTTTTCCAATAACATACAAAGGTAATTTTCTACATTCACCCTTCAGCTTTTGAATTCCACATTTTTCTTTCACCTTCCTTTTTTTCTCCCCTCCCTATGGAAGGAAACAGTCTGACACATGTATAATTGTTGTACATTTATAATTGCATTTAACATATTTCCATATTAGTCGTGTTGTGAAAGAGGTTAGAACTAAGAAGGAAGGAAAAAACATAAAAGAAAATTTCTAAATTGAATGTATGTATGTTTTTTCCTCTGGATGTGGATAGCATTTTCCTTAACAGGTCTCTCAGGATTGTCCTAGATCACTGAACTACTGAGAGGAACTGTCTATCATAGTTGATCATCTCATAATGTTGCTGTTAATGTGTATAATGTTCTCCTGGTTCTGTTCACTTCACTCAGCTTCAATTCATACAAGTCTTTTCAGGCTTTTCTAAAATCTGCCAGTTCATGATCTTTCTTCTTCTTCTTCTTTCTTTCTTTCTTTCTTTCTTTCTTTCTTTCTTTCTTTCTTTTCTTTCTTTCTTTCTTCCTTCCTTCCTTCCTTCCTTCCTTCCTTCCTTCCTTCCTTCCTTCCTTCCTTCCTTCCTTCCTTCCTCCCTCCCTTCCTTCCTTCCTTCCTTCCACAAGGCAATAGGATCAAGTGACTTGCCCAAGGTCATGCAGCTAATAAGTATTGAGTGTATGAAGTTGGATTTGAAGTCAAGTCCTCCTGACTCCAGGGCTGTATCGACTATGCCACCTAGCAGCCACTGCTCATGATTTCTTACAGAACAATAGTTTTCCATCACATTAATATACCACAGCTTATTCAGACCATTCCCCCAATTGATGGGCATGCCCTCAATTTTCAATTCTCTACTACAAAAAGTGCTGCTATAAATATTCTTGTATATATGTGGGTCTTTCTCCCTTTTTTTATGATCTCTTTGGGATACAGCCCTAGCAGTGGTAATACTCAATCCAAGGATATGTACAGAATTATTTCTCTCCAGAATAAGTGGATCAGTTCACAACTCCACCAACAGGCATCTTTTATAACAGTATAGCCCTTTGTTCTGATTCCAGTGGCCCCAGGACATGCCATCATTTTTCCCAGGTTCCTAACCTCAGGCATCTTTGATTCTTCCATCTATCTCACATAGACTTTTTATTTTTTAGGGTTTTGCAAGGCAAATGGGGTTAAGTGGCTTGCCCAAGGCCACATAGGTAATTATTAAGTGTCTGAGGTTGGATTTGAACTCAGGTACTCCTGACTTCAGGGCCGGTGCTCTATCCACTGTGCCACCTAGCCGCCCCTCACATAGACTTTTAAACTTAAGCTTGAAGAGACCTTAGAAACCATTTAGTTCAATCTCCTTTATAGACCGGACACCTGAGGCCAGAGTAAAGCCCAACATCATGCTGGTAGTAAATGTAGAATTTAAATTTAGAGCTCCCCACTCTCCATTTCCCCTGGGAAATATCTTAGGCACTTATGAAAAGAGGGAAAGTACTCCAAGTTCTCTCCAAATCCTTCAGCTCATGCCTTTAGTTCTGTGTATGTATTTCCAAACTACAAAATCCCAAGTGATTATTGGCATGCCTGCTTTCCCACGGAAAGATTGTCTTTTATCATATCTCTTTCTGCCTCAGCATAGCCTTGCAAACATTTTGTTTCTTTTCCATAGAGCCAAATTAGTTCAGCACACAAAGGATCATTATAGAGTTATCAGCTTCAAAGACTCAGAGAACAAGATGTGGAAGGGAGAAAATCCCTGGGAAGATTCAGGATGAGCCACATTACCAGATTCTGGGGTGGGAATTACAGACTGATCTTGCAAAATTTTAGTTTTACTTTTTGAGACATTTTTATTAAATTTTCATTCCAATTTTTATTGACCCATAAGTATTTGCATATGTGAACAAGAACAAAAAGCAATAATAAGCCAACACAAGAATATAAAGAATCCCCAATACTAACAATCTCCTCCCAAAAAAGAACCCCTCAATCGAGCAAAACAATACCAAAAAAAAAAGGTGATTTCAAGTGAATGTACATCTTACTTCATTTTCCTGATTGGGGTTTGTTTATTTTTCATCTTGTTTTAACCTGTATTATAAAGAAGGCTTAGACCTGTTCATTTGTGCAGTAGGTTTTCCTGTTAACTAAATGGTTTGATATTCAATTGTTTCAGTCGTGACCCCATTTGCGGTTTCCTTGGCAAAGACAGCTTCAGGTGTGCAGAAGGTATTTTACCAGGGTGGAAGGAAGAGGTTGAAGAGGTGAAACTAGGAATTGCTGATCTGAACTAATGAAGCATGCCTTGCCTCCTAGGATGATGGGGATAGGGACAGCACCATTTTTGCTAAAAAGGATGCTTATTACTATGCATTGTTATGTATTATATTTTACAGTGGAAAAAAATCATTTGATACAAGTTCATAGAATGAGGAGGGACCTTAGAGATCATCCCACCCCTTTTATGTATGAGGAAACAGACCCAGGGAGGTTAAATCACTTGTCCAAGGTGAGGTAGATGGCACAGTGGAGGTAACACTTGTCCTGGAGTCAGGAAGACTTGACTTCCAAGTTTGGTCTCTCTTACTAGCTGGATAACCCTGAGCAAGCCACAACCCATCTGTCTGTTTCCTCAACCATAAATGAAGATCAAATGAGATAAACTGTAAAATGTCCGGCATAGTAGGCACCCTTGCTTGCTGTTTTCCATCCAAGGTGACACAGTCAGCACAGATTTGAATCTGTAGGATTTGAATCTTGGTCCTTTGACCTTAAATTCAGATTGAAGATACTTTTCACTAACCCAGCACCATTGGTTGGTAATAACTGAAGGGAGGGGTATTATGGTAAATGTTTAACAACCAGCTTGCTGAAAAATATACAAATACACTTTTAAGTTTAACCTGTATATTTTTCCTCCATCATTTTCTTAAATCTGGTCAATCAAAACAATAAATGAAGCTTAGTTTTGTAGTAATTGCCAATTTCTAAGGTGTAAATTCTCATTCTGAAAAAATTTTCAATTAGATGGCTCTGTCCAATTTGTCTGAGCTGCCTCCAGCACAGCCCTGGTTTTAGGTTCCCTCCTCTTCCCACTATCTGCTTGAGTAATTTGTACTCTAATAAAGAACTCTTAGAGAGCACCAAAATCCCCCAACAACAACCTCCCCCCCAACCCCTGCCAAAACAACTCTTTTTGTGGGGTAATTTCGGGCACTAAAATAGGCAGGTACTGATGTGATGGTCTCTTATTCTATCTACTTGTAGATAGATACCTCTACTATCTCTTAAGGTCCTAGGTCCAGGGGTGGGGCATTTCCAGGTGAGCTAAGACACTGAGGAGCCTTAGGAGGAGGTAGAAGCAGAATTAGAGCTCAAGTTTGAGCTCAGTGCTCTTTCCACTGAACCACCTGAGTATCATCAACAACCCCACCCCCATCTCCTGTCCCTCTCCCCCACTTCTACAGGTGTCTCTCAGTTCAACAAACATTTATCCAAAGGGTCTTCTTTAGTAAGAGACCTGTGCTTTAGTCAAACTCTTTCCAGAATGTTTATTTTTAATTTGCTATTGTGTATGATTTAATAGGGATGATGTGAGAGCCAGAGAAAAATCGGTGAAGGCCTTTGAAATTAAAAGAAAAAAAATTGTAGTCATTAACACAGGATGTACAATACCCTTTGGGTACATGAAAAGGAAATTAGATTTGGAAATAATGATGGTTCTCGGTGTTCTGCATTGTCTCTGCTTTCCTCTCTACTTAGGATCCTCTCACAAGGAAGTCATTCAGATAATGAGAGCTACAGGAGGCTCCCCTGGCCCTACCCACCTAGCCCTCAACCTCCATTTCCTCTTCTCCCTAGATCCCTATCATGTAGGTCTGAAGGTGTCCAGAGCTGTCCAGAGAGCTTCGGTGGGAGCTCTTTTTCACAGTTCTTCCTCCCCTCCCAGGGTGGGCCAGGATGTGAGCCATGGCCCAGGGGTGCAGGTGGGGTGATCAGGTGTGACTCCCAGGCCAGCTACTTCTAGCTAAGCATACCAGCTGCTGGAGGCAGGGGTGCTGGGGTCAGGTTAGGTCTGAGAGGGCTCCAGGGGGTGGTGGGTTCTCCTTGCCTTTCAAGGGTCTTGAAGTGGAGATTCTTTTGTTAGGCACGACATAATCTAGATGGTCTGAAATTCGATGACTCCCAAATATACTGCCCCCACCCTTTCACTTTCCTTTTCCTTTCAAGAAAAAACAAGCAGGAAGATGAAGTCACTTGTCCCCTAAACCCCACAAATGAGACTGTACCTTGGAGCAGCACTGCCCCCTATTGACCACCCTTCAGAAGACAGATAAATATGAGACAATGGGCAGGTGCCCAGAAGGAGGAGGTGACTGCGCCCCCATACTGGAGTCTCTGTAAAGAAGGGATCACTTTGAAGTTAGTCCCCTCCCCAAGTCTGCAGACAGTCCCGCTGGCCTGGGGCTGGAAGAGCTTTTCTGCCATTTATAAAGCTTGGCCTCGAGGGTGGTCATGCCTACAACCAGAGGCCTGGAAAGGACCTTTCCTCAGGCCTGAAAGGGAGCAAGCAGTAGGGCAAGGATCCTAATCCGAGCATTTCCTAATCCCTCTTCTATGTGAAGTTCCTTTGACATGAGGCAGTGAGACCAGTGCCTCCAACCAGTCCAGAGAATGGTTGGAGGCTGAGAAGTGAATGTGTGGCAGAGGGATGGGGGAGCCTGGAAAGAACTCTGGAGTTCTCTGTCCCTTTGGAGGTTTTCTAGTTGACTTCAACATCCAAGCTGACCCTGCAGCCACAGGCTTCCCAGAGCCTAATGGCCAGGCAGAGAGGAGCAGTGAACCCTGCTGGCCTGGGCCATTGCTGAGGCTGCAGTAGCCAGCCTGGCGAGACTGCTGAGGATTCAGACTGGGCAGATGCTGCCCTCCAGCCACTAGAGGAGAAATCACTCTCCAGGCTCTGCACTTTCAGAGAGAGCAATAAAAGACAGTTCCTCTTTTCAAATGTGGGTTCCCGTCTCATCTGGATCAGTCTCTCCCTGGAGGCCAAACATGCATCTCCCTCCCAAACTCTAGACCAGCCCCCTAGAAATGTTCCCTAAAAGCCTTGGCACTCAGGTTTTCCTGGAACAATTGGCAGGTAGATCTGGAAGGTTTATTCGGGCTGGAGGGGAGTCTAATATTCAGTCAGATCCAATATATGTGGGGAGCTCTGGTGCCTTGCTTTCAAGACAAATTCCTGACAAAGTTACCGAGGAGAAACTGGAATGTTACTAAATATTTAGGCTTTAAGTCCGTATCTCTTTATCAAAGATAACTTGCATTCTACAAGTCCCCAAAGGGCTTAATCTTTAATGGTAAAATTGGAGGCATCTGGAAAGGCAGGTGATCAAGGTTTTTTTTTTTGTGGAGACCCCAGAAAAAAGCATTAGGAAAGGAGAACTAGATCCAAGACCTATTATAGAACTTGGGAAGAAGAGACCCTTTTCCTCAGGATTACTGGTTCGAGCCCAAGGCCAGTGATAGGGGGTCAGTCCAAAGACTGGTGAGGGGATTGCTAAAGTATAGGGGAAGATGTATTGTGAGCCATCAAATTACTCAAATGCAAGTGTCATTAAATGCTTTCCTGGGGTTAGAGGGGAAATAGTAGGAACTGCTGTCTGGATTGGAGTCACTCTGATTGTTTAGTGTCAGTCACAGTTGCAGGCCCACAGAAGTAATCTGTCACAAAATTCTTTATTGGACTTGAATCACAGCACAACCTCCGCCCTGCTCCCCACCAGGGGGCCCTCAGGGATGCATGTGAAGGTCTGCACACCACTTGGGGTCAACTAGAGAGCCAGTCTGGTGTGACCCAAGTTCCCTGGTTGATTAACACATCCAGGGCTCAGTTGATCAGATGATCTTGCTCCCACTCAATGTTGGAAATATTCATGTTCACAGTAGCCTACATTGAGAGGCTGGGCCTGGACACCTCGTCTGGAAGAAGACAAAAAGGAGAAACTGGTCATCTGGGAAGGAGGGGAAAGAGAGGACTAGTGAGAGGATCCTTAGAGCTCTGGCTTGGGAAGGAGGGCACTCCAGGCATGGGAAGAATCGGGGTTGTGGGAGTCAGGCCAGGTGCCCACATCCTTATAAGCCTCAACTTTGAGCAGGAAGGTACTAGAACAAACTGATGTTGGGGCCACAGAGAGAGGGTGACTAGGCAATCTAAAACCTCAGGACTTTGGTTTCAGATATAGAAGATTCAGGGAATTTTAAAGTTGAAAGACCTTAAAGGTCATCTAGGGTTTCCATTTGGTTTCATTGAGGCTCAGGGACAAGTTCTGGGCTCAAAACTACAGTGAATGAACTGGAAACCCAATATTACTCCTGACCTAGAGGGCTTTCTACAATGATCATCTGCTTGGCTAGGTGTACAATTGATTTGGGAATGAACAAATTATGGAAGACTAACTTTTGACTTTATGTAGGCTCCCTCTTTCTGCAATTAAGTCTTGACAACAACCTAATTTAAGAATGTTTGAAGAGACAGACTGTGGATAAGATATTAGGCACTATTCCCAATCCACATTACTGGATTGAAGCCAAAGGAAAGAAGGAGAATTTATAGGTACCATATTCCCAACCCCCAGTACTTTAGTTTGGTTAAAGCTGGAGTTAAAGGTCCAGGGGACAATCCCTGACCCTCCTACCTAAGCAGCTCACACCGGAAGTGTGTCAGTCGGTCATATGCCAAACCCACATCAGTCACGGACTGGCTGCTCCAAAGCCTCTCTGCCACAGCTCCTGCCCTGGGCCTGGAAGGGGACACAGATCCAGCCCCCTGGTCAGACATGATGACACATAAGGGCACAATGTGCGTATGATCAGAGCAGGGATGGGGGAAATGGATGTGCCCAGGATAGAGAGCCTTATGGTTGAACCATTAACATACCGTGATTTAGAATTGGTTATTTCACTTCTCTAACAAATCCTGCCCTCTCTATCTCGAAGACAAAAGAGGACACCAAATGAGAAAAGGGTTTTGTAAGAAATGGCACACAAGGGGTTGAAAGTCACAGGAAGGGACATCAAAGGTCCTCTAGTCCAGCTCCCTCAATACATGGTTGAGGAAACTGAGCTGAAGGGATGTTAAGGAGCTGCCCAAGATCAGAGGTGCCAGGTCTGATTCCAGAGCTTGGGAGCTTTCTCTTGCATCATGCTGCCATCTTGGGATCATGGAGTGCCAGCAGGGGGAGAAGTAGAGATGTGGCAGTACCAGTAACAGGTGTGAGATATGATGCCTTAGACTTTGAGAGTACCCAGGAAAAGGAAAGGGTAGTGAATAGCCAGGGCCTACCTGAGGCCACAGGCTGGAGGTCTGTTCTGCCACTGACCGATCCCAGGCAAATGAGTTAGGCCTTTGGCATCTTTAGTCTCTTCTTTATGGGAAAAATGAGGTGCACCATCTGTCTTAACTACCAGCTTAGGATAGTAGACAAAAGAAGGCAAGTCATACAAATTGAAGGGATTATGAGGCTAACTTTGGTTCCAAACACTGATTCAGAAACAGGGGGAAAAGAGTGAAAAAAATTATCCAGAGGGCACCAGAAGTTGGTGTGGGTTAAGCCAAGGCCCTCTGGAAGTGATCCTTTTCTCTCCTGCCCCCAATGAACACCATGTTTTCCAGGTGCTCTTTACTGACACTGCATTATCCCCTTCCCCTTCTCCAGCCAATTCTGAGTCCTCCCGTTGTGGCTCACCAGAGTCTGGGGGTCAGATTTGTCTCATCCACGTATTCACCCCACATGCAGGCTTCCCCTCCAATCACCAGAGCCTTCTGCTCAGGGCTGCCTAAGGGAACAAATCCATCAGGAGAAAGTGTTATTCCACAGCCCCACAATGTCAGAGCATGATGAAAAGAATTTCTGAGTAACTTCACAAGAAGTGCAAAAGATTTTACTCCCCAAGCCCCCCCCTACCCAGGATCAAACTCTTTTGACTTCCATTTTCCAAATGTACTTTATAGGGACCTTCTCAGGGAGTGGCCTGTATCCTCCCATCCACACCCTCAAACCTTCAAAGTTCAGGGGCTCCACTCTGTAGATTTCCTGCCAGTCCTCCCCATAGGAGATGCGGTTCAGGTACCAGGGAGCAGACAACAAGACACGGTAGCCTGCCTTGGTAATAGTATCCATCTCGAAGGCATAGGGTGAAGGTTGTGTTTCTCTCCAGACATGAACCACTGTGTCAGGTCTCAGCTGATTACAAGAAACAAGCAAAAAGAGACATGCTGGGGTGGGCGCCAAGGGATGGAGGGGGACAGTGTTACCTACTGCTAGGGGAAAAGAGGGGAAAGACCTCAGGTAATTTCAGTCTCATATAGGCCAAAACACAAACCCTTCAAAAAGGACTCAAACCTGTCCAATGTCCTTACTATCCCTACTTCTAATGCCTACTGCAAAACCATGACTCTAAGGGATCATGTTAGTGCCTCTAAAGACCCACATTCCCTTGGGGTCCAGGGGCTCTGTCCTTCATACCCTAAGCTTTCTTTTTCAAAGCTCAGACCTTGGATCACTGGATACCCCTTCCTCCTCCCAGGGCTGAGGGTGGGGTTAGAGCATGAAGGTAAGAGAACACAAGACATTGGACTTGGAACCACATTTTTTCATTCCCTCCTCCTGTCTATAGAGGGGCTGATTTTTCTAACCCCACATCAAACATGGGCAGGGAGTGGGGGGGGGTGTCACAGACCTGGGTCAAATGCACCTAGAGTTTGTGTTGTGGGGAGACCCCTCATGGGGCAGCTCAGATTTCAGGAGACTCCAAATGTGCTGAAGACAGGTGATAAAGGGAGTAAAGGAAGCAGCCCTCTCTGCTGAAGTGATAATGATAATGATGATCATGACAGCTCATATTTATATTGTGGTTTAAGTAAGTTATCTCATTGGATGCTCACAGCAACTCTGTGATGTAGGTACTATTATTTTCACTGATGAGAAAACTGAAGTTGAAGGGCTAAATGACTTGCCCAAAGTCACACAGTTCTAAGTGTGCGAGGTTGAGTTCAAGTCTGGGGCTCTATTCACCGTCTCACT
This sequence comes from Macrotis lagotis, assembly GCF_037893015.1. NCBI lineage: Eukaryota > Metazoa > Chordata > Mammalia > Peramelemorphia > Peramelidae > Macrotis > Macrotis lagotis. The sequence goes on along the minus strand of NC_133661.1, from coordinate 69,363,590 downwards.
CAGTTGTCTCTGAGGTCATCATGGGAACCTTAGTTCCAGTTATCGCAGACAAAGCCCAGCAACTCTGAGAGGCTCTATAAGAACAGAAAGTCCTTGGGGCGGCTAGGAAGTGCAGTGGATAAAACACCGGCCCTGGAGTCAGCAGTACCTGAGTTCAAATCCGACCTCAGACACTTAATACACCTAACTGTGTGGTCTTGGGCAAGCCACTTAACCCCATTTACCTTGCAAAAACCTAAAAAACAAAAACAAAACAAAAAAAAAAACCCAGTCCTTCAAGATGGGAGGGAGTAGGTGGAAAGGGAGACAAAGACATTGTTCCCATCTCTGTGAAGTTCAAGGTTTAGGTCAAATGAGATCTCATCTCTTGAAATATGGAAGAAGAAAGCTGGGAGGATTCCTTTATGGGAAGGGCCTCCAGGTCTTCCCTTTAACTCATTAAAAATGAAACCCAGGATAGCCAGGGGAAATGATCACTGGGGAGCACAGTCCTCTCCTGAGACCCTGGAGTCTTGAGTGATATAGGGAACAATAAGGGCATGAAGCACTGGAAAGATAGGTCCATAAGCAGTGGCCCAAGGTCCTACAGGATCAAGACAGCAAACCCTTCTCTTCCTTCTTTCTCCTCAACCTCTCACCTTCACATTATTGTCAAACACCTCCTGCCACACTATGTAGCCCTTTCCATAGGAAGACACAATGTTCAGTAGCCTGAGGAAGACAGAAATAAAACAAAGTCAGCTTGATGCTGCAGGCTTCTTTTGGGGAATGGCTGGAGTGCCCTGTTACCCAACAAAGAATGTCTGTGACTTTGTTTTTGGACATGGAGGAAGAGGATGCCCTACGAAATTCCTACAATGCAATTTTCTCTCCCAGTTCCAGGTTAGGTCATAACAAATTCAGTCAATAACAAGCTGGGAAGTGGAACAAAGAGGAGAACTTTTGGGAAGATGGTGAGAGACAGAGCTTTTTGAGGATGGGGTATATGGTTAGGGTGGTGGTTAGGGTGGTAAGGCTTTTCACTTTCAATAGGCTAAAGATCAGAGGTAGAGGGAGCCTGGAAGACACAATTTATAGTGGAAAATAGGAGATTTGAAATAAAGAATGGTACTTCACTGGGGTATAGAAGGGCCTTTGGTTATTCACTCCTGCACCCATATTCCACCTTCAGAGAAGAGGTAAATACATCCCAATTCTTACTTTTGAATGTAGAAAGATTCCAATTTCTCATAATTGTCAAAACCCTTTTCCTTCATGAAGGCCTGGATATCTGGATTGGATTGCCTGCAAGAAAGAAGACTAATTTCTCCCATGTCTAGCATCTTTAGGATCCTAGAACCCTGGAGAAATGGGGAATAGTCACCTACTTTCCTTCTACTTCTCTCCCCAACTTGAAAGAGAACCAAAAAGCAGTCCCTGATTTTGGAATGAAGAGTCTATAGGAGAGCTATGCCACGGTCTTGCCCAATGGCTTTTAGTCAACTTTTTCCAGTATGGCATTCTGCAATTGTCTTCTACCATTTGGCTTCAGTCAAGCTTCCCAGCTTTCCTTGGCTTCCCCCAAGGAAGGATCAGATTATGTTAGAGCCTAAAGGGATTTCAGAGCTTGTCTAATCCCACTCCTTCTTTTAAATATGAAGCAATACTTTTAAGCTCAGAGAGATGGCAACTTGCCCAAAGCGACATGAGTATTATGTAGCTGAGCTGAGATTCAAACCCAGGGTTTCAGACTCCAAATCCAATGGTGCTTCTCCATAAACCATATGTTGTTTTTAGCATACCCTATGTTCATACTTTCCTGTACTCTTTTTTCAGGATTCCTAGTTCCTGGAATACCTACCTCCCCCCAGTATACAAATTCTACTTCCCTGGCAAGACCCATATGAACCCTCTTCCACAGAAATCTTTCCTGTTTCTCTCCTTTCTTTGCTCTCTTAAAGCCAACAATTTATATCCTCCAACAGTGTTCTTAAATATACAATAATACAATGACTTGTATTATTTGGTGGTGCTGTTAGATCTTTTATCTCAACTAGACTAATATCAGATCTTTCCTCCCCCTTTTTGGTCAGCAGAGTTAGGAACAGAGGAAAAGCTCAATTAATATGTTTGATTTCTCTGACCTCTAAGATTTGTAATGGGGAAAGGAGGCCTGAGACAAAGGAAAACTAGAACAAAATATGACTACTGAGTTGCAGAGGGGTATAAGGCTAAGTGGATAGTCAGGGAGGGAGAATCAGGTGCCCAAAGGGGTGGGAAGAAAAGCAAAGCTGTGAAGTTATTAATCTTCTTTCCTTTTGTATAGTCTTCGTCAGGACTGGAAACCTTGGTTCTTAGTGGTCAAGGAATTCCAACATCTCAACTCTCTTATTTCTTCCTTTTCTACCCCCAATCTCCAAGTAGCATATGAGAGGAACCCCAAACCCTCTCTAAACACAAACATACACACACACACACACACACACACACTTACAAATGCTCATAAGCTCAAGATACAGTTCCTTGACTGACTTTTTAAATCAAGAGGGGATAGGGTTGGGGATGACCTGAGGGCTCCTACCAACAGGTGAAATCAACCTCATCTCCTCCAAGGTGAAGGTAAAAGTCTGGGAAAACTGAGCTGATCTCCTGGAAGAATGAAGCCATGAACTCATAGGTCTTGTTGAGGATGGGATTTATTGGGCCGTAAGTGCCAGAAGGAGTGGCCCCTGCATAGCAGGGAGTCAGCAATCCAGGAACACCTAGGCCAGGAGAGATGCAGACACAGTCATAGAGAACCCAGAGACCCCAGCTCTACTGACCAACTATTTGAGGCTGAACTGCAATAGCTTCTTTCTACCTGAAGTAGGAAATCAAATGTTCCATATGTATAGGACTTACACTGCCAGGGTCCTGAGCTCACTGGCTGCTGCCTTCCAAGTAAGATGTTGGTAAAGCACCTTAAAGGAGCTTCATCAAGGCTTATTCCTTTCCCCTCTTCCTTCCCAAGAGGTTCAAATCTACTGGCCTCTTAGAAAAGTTTCAGGATAGTCTCCTCTCCTCTTCTGAGAACAAATAGAACTTGGCTTCTTTAATTCTGCAGGGCACCAAAGCTTGAGCTAAGTGAGGAAACTCAAGTAGGCCTTACTGGCAAGGTCAGGAGACTATTGACCCAAAATTCGAAATTTTCAAATTTCTTCCTTATCCCACATCCTTTTACACTTCCAATTTCCCAAAAATCTAATATTCTTAAGAAGAAAAACTGGAGTATGGCATGTTTTTGCCTATGGCAAGACCTGAAAAAAAAAAAAAGACTATCCTTGACTTCCCCTTGATATTCTGCCCTACTCTTACCTTTTCCCCAAGACAAAGTGTGCCCAGGTGTGTCAAACTCTGCTATGACTCTGATGCCTCGCAATCGAGCATATTCAATGACCGTCTTTACATCTCCAATTGTATAGATGTGGGAGATGGGGTTGTAGGAACCCTGAAAGACATAAGTGGCCTCTTATCATGCACTCACTAGAGGAGATGAACTGCTGGCACTCAGCTGGCACTGTAACTGCCTGAATATCAGTAGTTGGATGTGCTCAGTAAATCTTCCCCAGACTTTGAAGTCAGACAAGAGAGCCAGAAGGAACATGAAGGGAGAGGGACTGGTCAGTGACAAAAATAAATTAAAATCCTATCAAACACATCCCTTTTTCCCTTGGTGTTTTTCACATCAATATTTCAACTGGTCCTCACATTTCTGTATTATTATTACCATTTAATAAACAAGGTGAAATGTCACCCAAAGACAAAGTGAGGACTTGAAGGTTCAGTCCAGGCCTCTTCCCACTATCCAACACTACATTTGGCTAAGATGTAGTCCCTGTTCCCACTAGCAGGGTCTTGCAAAAGAGCCCCAAATCTGGAAGACCAGGATGAAACTTACCTTTCTGTTAAGCTCAGGAAAAGTCATACTCTCATATGGAAAAGAAGGGTCATCGACTATGTGCCAGTGGAAGACATTGAATTTGTTATATGCCATGACATCCTGGGGGGTAGAACATATATAAAACTTACCCTCCCCATCCATGGTGAGACTCAGATGCACAAATACCCCGTAATAACTTCCCTCTATTCACTGAGGATGTGGGGCAGTATTAGAAAACAGCTTCCTGTTGCTCTGTCCCAGTGCTTTCAATGCCCCTCCTGAGGCCTTTTTACTTTTTCACAACTCCTCCCTGCCCCTCTTGCTAGGGTTCTCTCTCATGACCAAAACATGTGACTTTGTGGTTTTATAAAACTGAAGCATAACCACACAAAGGAGATGTGTAAAGAGCCAGCTTGGCCCAATTGGGGCAAAGAGAACAATTTCCTCCAGAATCATGGAAACCCAACCAAAGTCCAACTTTTATCTTGCCAGGTGAGGTGTGACAGGACCTCAGATAGCTCAGTAGGCAAAGAATACAGGAAGAACTCCCAGAATCCCATCTAAGCCCAGATCTGAAGGGGGCAGAAGTATTGGCCTGGAGGGATCAAGTAGGGCTTCCAGTTAGGCCAAAGTCACTCAAGCAAATGCTTCTAATTACTAGGACCAGAGATTGATTCTGACTGATCCTGGGAATATCAACATCTCAACCTTGACTCCTCCTCACTGATGTGGATATACAGCCTAATGGAGTTTTCTAAGTAGGTTACCTCTAGTGAAGAATCATAAGATCAAATGTTTCAGGAAAGGGTTTTAAAACCTGTCACATCAATTCCTTGGGGAGATGGGGAGCCATAATTCATACCAATGTCTCCAGGATGACTTCCAGTGGCAGGTAATGACGAGATGTGTCCAGCAGTAAGCCTCGGTGAGGAAATCGAGGAAAGTCTACTATTTCTGTCCAGTTGACAGAGAACTGAGCAGAAGAAACATGGAAGGTTTCAATGACATTCATTTGCACAGTCGCAAACCCAGGGGACTAAGGACTTCACTGGAGATTGCCAAATACAAATCCCATTTTGGACAGGAGCACATCTCAGATCTTCCTGGCCTTCCTATGGCCCTTCTAATAGACTAGTTTTCTGTGGTGCTATCTATCCCCAGTTCCTGGATGACTATCTCACAATCACTAATCTGTGCAATTATACTTGAATGTATCCTAGAGGTCCCACTGTCTCCAGAATCACTATAAAGCCATACTTTACACCTCAAGGCCAACAAAAACAAGTTGACAACTAAGTTTTAGCTTTTTCCTATAGTTTTTTAAAAATTTACTTTTTCAAATATCTGTAAACAAAATTTAACTTTTTTTTAAATTTTGAGTTCCAAGTTTTTCCTTCCTTCTCCCCCCTCCCTCCTTGATAAGGGAATCAATTTGATATAGGTTATACATATACATATACTAGTTTGTTATTTCTATTTGAATGATTCCATTTCTATTTTCTTTTTAGTTGGTAAACTATAGTTATCTCAGGTAATCTCATTCTATCAACTTTCAGTTACCATCCAACCATGCCCCCAAGCTTTGTACTTCCTCCCAAATCTTATCTATCTGGGAATGCCTTATATCACCTTTGGCCTCCATTACATAGTAAACTTCCTTCAGGCACTCAGGACACACACTCACCATGCCCTCATCGGATCTCCAAATGAGCTGGCTAAAAGTCTCTAGGCCTGTGGAGAACCAGAGGGGCAGGGTGAGGTCTGGGAGAAATGAGGAAGAATCTGCCCCATTCTAGAATGGGGCCCAGTGTGGCAGGATGTGATGCTTGAATCAAGAAAGAGAGATAGGTACGATCAAAGCTCAAGTTTTCTTGAAAATTCAGAGAGATAGATAATTCAACAAGCATTTCTAATTAATTTTAGAGCTATTTGGTTGATCCACAGTGAAATAATTGAGAGAAGTTAACTGAAAAGAGATAGCCATCCATTCATTTGATCCACTTTTTCTTTGTTAAGACTGAATGTTAGGGGTAGCTAGGTGGCACAGTGGATAAAGCACCGGCCCTGGAGTCAGGAGTACCTGGATTCAAATTTGGTCTCAGACATTTAATAATTACCTAGCTGTGTGGCCTTGGGCAAGCCACTTAACCCCATTTGCCTTACAAAAACCTAAAAAAAAAAAAAAAAAAAGACTGAATGTTGGTGAGGTCTCTTTCAAATATTTGGCAGCTGGCTAAGGAGATGAGGCCTGGTAGGTCATTTCCTTAGCCTGCAAGGCTGGCCACCTTTGAAAGCTTTGCATAACAATACAAATTTCTTAAATTTTGTAAATTTGAAATCTTAGTAAAGAAAGAAGGCAGTTAAAGGGAAGAAGACAGACAGAAAATGCCTCTTCAGGGAACTAAAAATAGAATTTTTAGAGCTAAAAGGAACCTTGTGAGATTCTACAGCAACTTAAGAACCTTCTAGTGCCTAGGGACCTTAGAGTTTAATTTCTAACTACACTGTAATGACTAGGGATGTGTTATAAGTTCTTCACTTCTCTATTTCCCCTAGTGTTTAGTGTAGGACCTTGGATCTAAATAGGGACGTGATAAGTATATGGTGAATGCATCTGAATTCAGAGCAATGATTTTCTCTGGAATACCACTGATTCAGAAGTTTTCTTTTTCATTGCATTTATTTTTCTTTTCAAAAAGTTTCTAAATCAGATGTCAGGGGCAGGGAATCTAGCACCTCTTTCCACATTATTCTCCCTCTGCATCTATTCTGATGTTGAACAAGATTCAACTTCTCCAGACCCATGTGTGGCAAGGCCTCAGGAGATTTCCGGACTCTGTCACCAGACTTGCTCTGTGCTTCTGGACAAGTGTGGTCACAGCTGAGTCACTTCACTCTCCTAGCTTAAAAAGAGGTAACATGACTGGCACTTCTGGACAGTAAGTGCTATGGAAGCTTTGTAGCATACCAGCCCATATAAATGGGAACTGCTAGATTTTATTATTTCACCATTACTAAGGCTCCCTCCATCCAAAAAATCTTTAATTGTTTCCACAAGAAACTTTTCTAGAAGAGAAACAGCTTCTGTGGCATCTGAATTTTGTATACAGAGGACACATCTTAAAGAGAAAAACCTGTGAATCTCATTTGGTTCCCTTGGGAAAGCTGGCTCATTTGTTTTACTCCTAGGAGGCCTTAATTTCAAATCTTCCCAACCACCAGACTTAAGTCAGGTCTAGAGAATTCCCATTAGAACAAATCAATGAAAAATCAAGATCACCCAAGTCCTCATCCTCCCACTCTTAGGAGCTCTGTAATATTACCTCTGAGAGCTCCCCAGACAGTATGAGCTTTCAAGATGAAGTCGTGATCATTTAGAATCAGGGTGTCTGAAATGACAACAAAAGGAGCCTATGGGTTAGGGCTAAGAAAACCTGAACTTTACACCCCAGTCCCAAATGAAAATAAACCCAAACCACTTTTGTTTTTCACAGGTGAAACTTCTAGCTCTGGTGGTTATGGACTTGTAGTTTGGCTCCTGAAGGCTTACTGGGAAAGGCAAGATTGGGAAACTGAATCAATTTGGTCTCATTTGAATGAACCAGCTAAATATTTAGCCACAGCTTGTTAAGTATCTGCCACAACAGTTGCAGAGAATCTCAGTTGAGCAGGTGGCAGAGAGAATGTGTGTGTGTGTGTGTGTGTGTGTGTGTGTATGTATGTGTTTGTGTGTGAAATCGTGGCTTCTACTAGAATCTTCACCATTGTCTTTGACAAGTTCTGATAATTAATAATACCTTAGTTTCCTTTTTGGAGACAGGAATTCCTGCTAAACCTCATTGTGGAATATAAAAAGGCTTGGTTATCATGTCACCTTTCCACCCAAACCTCTCCAATTTATTACTCCCCCATTCACTGGGTGTTATCTATCAGGGCTTTTTGTTTAATTTAGGGACTGAAAACACTCCTAAGGCTCAGAGGCATTCTGTGGATTTTGCTATTATTTACAAGAAGACATTCCATCTGGTGACTCTGAAACTCTCTGCTAAATTTCTTCTAAATGGGAAGATTCCAAGACTAAACCTCATGTAGCATCTAAGTCCACCTACCCTTTGGTTCCTTGGTATTTAAGGCAATAAGAATGTGGCATGAGATGTTAAAGATTGTAAGGACATATTCTGATCACTGGATGCCTCTTGCTAGGGCAACTTGAGTACTTCAACAGTCTCCTGAGGACTGGTTTATTAGTTGGGAACTCTTTTCACTTTCATGAAAAAGATAAACAATCCAAGAACTGTGCTTACAGTTCTCCACAGAGTTCATTTCAGGAAATGGGCCACACTCAGGGACAGCCACCAAGACTTGCAATGAATTCTTCATGGTTTGCTTCAGTCCTGTAAAGAGAGAAAAAATTCAGGAAACTCATCCATACCACCTTAGTATATGAAACTGGAAGGATCCTCAGAGGTCATCTAATTCAATCCCTTCATATTTTATAGAAGAATAAATTGAGACTCAGTAAGAGACTTGCCTAGAGACGCATGGGTTCCTCCAGTAAAAGGGCAGTGTCTGTTTTTGAACCAGGCATATTTTTATACATATACTTTCCTCTACATATACTCAGATTATTCATTAAGTGTTTTGTGGACTTTATACTCTTTAGACAAATGCCAGTTATTAGGATAATGTCAATCCCTGGATGGAAACTTCTTTATAGAAAGCGTCATACCTATATGGTTTTGCCATGTCTAGTGACCATTTCAGGACACCAGGCTTCCAAATAACCTATTGGTCAGCATCTGAGATCAAACCTTGTGGACCTAGAATAGGAAGGGACCTCAAAGCCCATCTAGTCCAATCTCATTCATTAGATGAGGAAAACTCCCACCTGGGGAAGATATAAGATGGGATTCTAATCTAGGTCCTCTAATGCAAGAGGCTAGGATTCTTCCTACTGTGTGACACTGCCTCAAAAAAGTGCTTTTCATGGCTCCATCTTAGGCCACAGCTGAGGAAGTCCTTTACTGCCCCTGGGGTTGGCTAATGAGAAAGTCTGCAATGGTACTTCTTCATTGTCCAGTCAACAATTCTCTCTCTCTCTCCACTTCATTTCCCCCTTCTCTCTTTCTTCTCCCTTGGATCATAGATGATGGTTTGGCAATCCCAGCTCCCAGCTCTTTCCCAAAATCCAATATTGCAGACCATCTGAATAAGTGACTTTAAATCAAAGTGTCTAAGTATTCTTTATTATTTCCCTATTTATCTAATGTTTCAATTCCCTTTTGATTCTTTTTGTTCTGTCCTAAACTCAGTTTCTCCTCTATCTTCCTATTTCATTTTCTTATTCACTCACCTCTCCCAAGAGGGATTCCTTCTTGGGACTTTCTTTTTTTTTCCTCAAGATAGATTTTTAAAAGTATTTTTTGTTGTCTTTAGCTTTCCTTATAAATTTTTGTTGGGTTCTAAGCTTCTGAACTATTGTTTCAGGAATAAGCCATGATTTTGTATTCATTCTTTTGCTTTTGCATGTCTTTGGAAAAATCTAGATCCTTCAATGAGTTCCTTGTGTAGTCAGATGGTTTGATTTTGACAATTTCTTTTCCTACAAATTGGAGTAGTTCCTCTTTGAATTTTTGGAATTTCATTTGAGACAGCACACACATAGCTCAGTACATATCACCTGGGATTAATTCCTCTGCCAAATTTAAATTAATGGGAATCCTACTTATCTTTCCTTTGAAAACTGCTTCTTCCAAATGTAAGATGTCTGTTAAGATTCTGCCCAGATTCTTTCTTATTTATCACAAGTGCTAAAATTGAATGATCATTTCCCCACAATGTTTCCATCATTCCTATTCCAACAACCAGTTTTGCCTTGGTTAGGTCAGATCTCCAGTAGAAGTTCTGTGTGGAACTTTCATTACCTTTTTTTTTAATTCTTAATTTTTTTTTATTTTTAGGCTTTTTTGCAAGGCAAATGGGGTTAAGTGGCTTGCCCAAGGCCACACAGCTAGGTAAGTGTCTGAGGCCGGATTTGAACTCAGGTACTCCTGACTCCAGGGCCACTCCTCTATCCACTGCATCACCTAGCTGCCCCCTTTCACTACCTTTTGAAGGATGAAATTATTAAGGAAAGTTGTGAAATATTAGTTTTTCTGTTTTTTTTTTTGTCAGAGGGGACTCCAGAGGATGTTAGGATAACAGAAAGTTTCTTATCACACATCACCACATCACACTTTGATTACAGGCTTATGATTTGCTTTTCCAAACCTTTCTTGAAGGAATGTTAGGGTGGTAGATACTATCACTTCTTTTTCTCTTTTTGCTGAGCTTACATTGCTCTAAGAAGCTTCCTTTTTCCAGTTCTTGTATTTCTCCATATAAGGCTCAAAGATTTTGAGCAGCATGGGAGACTTATAAGAAAAATAATTGTACCTGTCCTCAGGAAGTTTACAATGGCAGGGGTGGGATTGAAGAGATGTGAAAAAAAATAGCATATCTGATGCAAAGGATTTTATTCAGAAGATGGTAGGAAAAGGATTTTGTCTGTATTTGTATTTTCATAAAGTGTAAACAGACCTGCTTAATATGACTAATTTGAAGGAAAAATGGATCTGAAGCAGACGGTCTATGTTTCAATTCTATCTCTAAGGTTAACAGTGGACAAGTCTCAAGTTTCTTTTGGGTTTTAGTTTCCTTAGCTGTAAAATGGAGTTATTTGTATTATCCATTATAGAAGTTGTTGTGAGGATCAAAAAGGGAATAAAATAAAGTGTTCTGCAAATGATAAAGTGCAAAATGAATGTTAGCTATTATTATTGTTATTAAAATATTATTTATGCTTTTGGGGAACCAATTAAATAAAATAATGTTGTAGAAGATAATTAGACCCATATCAATTATTATAATGGGAGATTAGACAAATACAGAGAAACACACTCCACTATGCAGGGCAAGACTGCTTGGGTTTGCTAAGTGTTACAGAGAGTAAAGACCTGACACATGAAGTCATACATGGTCCCTTGAGGTCTTCAGCTCATAGATGGCTAGTGAAGAAGGATGTAATGGAGTTTCATTTGGATGGTGGAGCACCAGAATATAGAATGGAATAAATTAAGCACAGGTAAGCATATATGAGGTCAGGTAGTACAAAGACAAGAGGAATGGGAAGGTGAGTCATTCTTCCTCACGAAATACTTAATTTTTAATTTAAGATCTAGCTAGAGATAATAGCTCAGAGGAATTTGGACATTGTTTTTCCAATAAAATAAAATAATTTACCCCACTTCTCCCAATTACTATCTATTCTAATTGAACAATTCACCTCCCCAGGGGAACAGACCAATGGAAACATGCTAAATTCAAGCATAGCATATGGAAAATAGAAGATAAATGAAAGGAGAAGAAGCCTGGAGGTTCAGTTTCTAAATCACTCTACTATACCTCTACTCTATATTGGAGAATATAGACAATAAGAGCACAGTACCTTCCAGAATCTGGATGAAATCTAAAAGCAGAATAGTCACTGGCCTATGGAACCTCTTTTTCCCTTGTGATCTACTAACAGCTGGGTGGAACATTAACATGATTGTTCCACTGATAAGGGAATGTGATTGAATACTAGACTCTTAGTGAACTATTTATATAACTGTTAAATATTACTTTCTATTTTTAACATTCCTACCACAGTAGCTTTCTTTGGTTATATAGAAAACTTTACAATGTCTTTCTGGGGAAAGTGTGTTTATATTTGTTTGCAAGAAACTGCATTTCATGAAAGAAACTTTCATCTAGTATAGACAAGAGAGGAAAACTTGTAAGGCTAAAGAATAGGGTGGGCTGGCTGGTTTATACCTGGTTAAAATGTGCTATTTTTATTATAACTTAATGATTTGACAGTACAAATCAAGATAATTGTACAATTACTTTAACTACCTGCATTTTTACTTGGAAATTGCTGATAATGTTTTTTCCCTGGCTGATCCAGTTGAATTTTTGCAGAAATAGTTGCACCCTGAGACCAAAAGAAAACAACATATGAATTATATTTAAAAGGAAAATTGGTGGAAACAATTATAGCAATATAGTATCCTGGGAAAAGTTATGACTCAGGAATCCAAACAGCTGCATGTGAATATCTGATCCTGTTACTTACTATCTTGTGATCTTGGAAAGATTTTAATCTCTTTGGGCTATAGTATCCACATATGTAAAATTAGAGGTTTAGATGAAACAATTTTCAAGGTCCCTTTGAATTTTAAAATATTCTGATTTTATGATTTTTTTCAAGATGCAACTTGCTTCAATGTCTTAGTCACTAAAATTGTTTTCACGATTTCCTGATGAACAAATAACTCAATTTAACAAAAGAGATGGATAGCACTAGAAGTTAAGGGAAGCTGGATTCTAACTTCACATGTGACTAAGAAGCATTCAATGTAGCACTTTTTTTTAAAGAAAATGCTTATAGACTAAGCTGTTCCATAAAAGACCCTAATTTCTTTAAAGTTGATCCAGTTGGCTCTTAATGTTTGAATTTTTCTTATCTCAAAAAGTGACTTTTTTAAATCCCTAATTCCTTTTATTTGTATCAGACAAATTAAGTGTGTTTAATTTCAGTGATGCCACCTTTAATCTTTGTTTCATATTTAACCTATAGTTAATTAATAGGAGTTGTAAAATAGCAATTTTTTCTCTGCCTTCATAAATATCACCTCTTAACTAAGTTCCTGGATAGGGTCCTAACATTAGAAATTTACAAAAAAAAAAAAAAAGAAATTTACCTATTCAGCATAATCACTGTTAAGGTACAGGAACTTAATTAGCAGGAATTAATTAAGAAAGTTCTGGAATTTAATTAAAAGATCAGTCTTCCATTCCCCTTATACTGCTAACTTCTCCATCAAACTGACATCTTAAAGTAATGCTGTGTATGGTTGCTGGACTAAACTTTCATAAACAATAGTGGAATCTGAAATGAGTTCAAATCCTACCCCAGACACAAACTACAAGATAAACTCTCCAACCTTCACTTTCCACATCTGCAAAATAGGGACAGAACCTACCAAAAGGGATGTTATGAGCATCAAAAGAAAAAAAAGTATATGTAAAGCTCTTTGCAAACCTTAATGCAATATGTAAATACTGGCTATTATCATTATTACTAATTTCTCCATAGCACTTATGGCCAACTTTCATGTCACCTCTCTCACACAGTTCCCTCATCCTTTCCCTCTTTATTTCTCCATTATCCTACACCAGTAGCCCATACTACCTGAACTAATTTGATGTCATTGCTCAAGCTCCTTTCTACCTTTTCAGTTCCATTAGTTCCTCAAGAAGCAGATCAAAATTCTCTTTCTCCAAGCAGTCTTTACTTAATAATTCATCCAGATTTTGAAACCTCATTTGTTTTTTTGAGTAATAGAATTCAATTCACATCAGTCTGCATTTTCATTGAAAATGCTTTGTATTCATTTGGATCTATTGTTTTGTAATCATTTTAATACCATTTTCCTGTTTTTTCTTCCCAATAAGACTGTAAGTTTCTAAAAACAGAGGGGCATATATTCAATTCCAAAATCCCTAGCATGAGGCTGGAACAACAGTGAACGTTCAGCAAGTACACTGATGTCCTGGCCACAACACTGTTCTCAGGTTTCATGCTGTGGGGTCACATACTGTGGGTAATACCATGCCAGAGGAGAATTCGGTTTGGAAAGTACTTCAGCACTCCAGTACTACAGCTCTGTCTTATGGGTCAATTCTTTTCTACAGCAAGTTCTCCCATAGTGGTTCCATTACTATAGGAACTTGAAGTAACAGAAGTAACAGTGTGGAAATGATCTGTGTTTAATGTCAGCTGAATACAAATTAGCAATAGACTCAGCAGTGTAAAGTTCTCCACCAAGGTATGTCTCATATATTAAGATCATGAGAGGAGATTATGTTTGTTCTTTATTTTCTTTTTTTTAGTTTTTCTTTTGAAAGGCAAATGGGGTTAAGTGGCTTGCCCAAGGCCACACAGCTAGGTGATTATTAAGTGTCTGAGGTCAAATTTGAACTCAGGTCCTCCTGACTCCAGGGCCGGTGCTCTGTCCACTGTGTCACCTAGCCACCCCTCTGCTAGTTATTTTAATTGGCATTTCTCCTTCCCTCTCCTCCTGCTAGTTTTTGTTGGTAATATACAGAAGTGCTTACATTTTATGCCAATCTATTTCTTTCTTGTTTTTTGTTTTTTAGCTTTTTGCAAGGCAAAGAGGTTAAGCGGCTTGCCCAAGGCCACACAGCTAGGTCATTATTAAGTGTCTGCGACCGGATTTGAACTCAGGTACTCCATCTACCGCACCACCTAGCCGTCCTGTTCTTTATTTTTAAAGGAGACCATGACATCAGGAAAGGGATGCCGTTGACAAGCACATGAATTGCATCAGAGTGAGGGAGGGCTGTGCCAAGTCACCAGCCTGGCTTTCTGCTCCTGAGCCATCTGGGTCCAATGGCCAGATAGGAATCAGGATGCCTGGAGATGTGATGTGAGACAATCAGGGTGAAGTGCAATTACAGAGATAACTTTTCTCTCATTCTCTTATGACTGACATTAAGCAATGCGGCACCTGACCAATAACGAAAGGGCTTCCTCAACGTCACTGCTCCCCAAGAACTGTTTTCGTTGAAGGACTCGGCTCCTAGTTGGGACAAAATAGCCTGAAAAGTGTGCTCCCGGAGCTTTGCCTTTCGGGTCCATTTTGCCAGGCAGGGGGCAGAGGGCAGGAGAGGATGATAGGATCGGAAGGGGGCAAAGTGAGCCGGCGACGGGCTGGACAACTCCCAGGGGCGGCGTGTTTGGGGAAGAGGGGGGGCAGGGCTGTCTCCCGCCTCGTTTCGGATGCCCGGCGCCTCGCCCCCGGCCTGCACCGGGCATCTGAAGTTGGCACGAGCCGGGGGCGGGGCCGCGGCTCACCTGGTCGGTCGGGGGAGAGCCAGGGCCCCGGCCCGAAGATGATGCCCGGGTAGCGGACGAAGGCCTGGTCCAGCACGGCGCAGCCCGGCTGCACGGCCGAGGCGGCGGAGTACTCGAAGTGGAAGAGGCCGGGGTGCAGCGCGCAGCTCCGGTTGGGCGACACGGAGATCTTCTGCGGCCACGGCCACACGTAGGCCCCCGGCGCCCCCCTCGCCGCGGCCGCCGGCGGGAGAAGCAGCAGCAGCAGCGGCAGCGGCAGGGCCATGGCCGATTTCGAAGCCGGAGAGTCACGTGAGCCCGAGGTCAGCTGACAGCCCGTCGAGCCTCGTCTCGGGATTGGACGACGCCTGGCCCCCCGCGCCTGCGCGCCTCGCAGGCCACGCCCCGAAGTGGGTGGGTTCGCTCGTGATCAGGTGACTGCTGATGGCCCGCAGGGGGAGACGCTTGATTTCTACACCTCCTTCCGGCGCTGAAAAGCCGCTGCCATCGTGCTGCTTTCGGAGCTCCTAATCGCGTGTTGCCCATTATGTCGGGGAAGTTCGGCCTTAAACTGGCTAAAGTTTGTTTTTTAAAAGGATTCGATTTGTATTTTGCAAAAAATGTTACACTCTAACAGATTTTGATTGGGCAGAGAGGTGGTGCTTAGGGACTGTCCCCCCACCCCACCCCCACTTCATGGGTGACCCCGGACAGGTCACTTTACCCCTGCTTGCCTCAGTTTCTTCATCTGTAAGATGAGCTGGAGAAAGAAATGGCAAACCACCCCTGTATCTTTGCCAACAAAACTTCAATGGATACACTGATTGCTTAATTTAATTAGTAATATATGGCCCCACAGGACAATTACTTTAACGTTAACTGGGTCATTTTTATCAGTTTCCTATCTCAAGAAGAGAGTTGCGTTATAGGTCTGGTTCAGATTAAAAATCGCTCCGACTGAACAACAAATATTTTGATGTTTAACTTCATTGGTAATATATGGTCTCACAGGGCAGTCACTTTAGCTTTAACTGGACTACTTTATCTGCTTCCTATCACAGGAAGAAAGTTGCATTATAGGTCTGGTTCAGAGTAAAAATTGCTCCATGCCAGTACTTAGGTTTTTGAATCCTAGACATGAGGCCATGCCTGAGGGTACAATAATCATAATACTTCAGAAGATCCATGTTACTCTTTCTACTACTTATCTTCTCTTGTTGCTATAATTAAAAAAAAATTCATTATCTGGTTGTAAAAATTCTGGTAGTAAATGTAAGCTCCTTGAGGACTTGCTTTATCTCACATTTGTTTTTGTGCCCCTAGCTCCCACACAGAATCTGACCCATGGTAAAGAAATACATTAAAAAAATTATTAAATGCATTTTGTTGTTGTTGCTCAGTCATTTTAATTTTGTCCTACTCTTTGGTTTTCTTAGCAAAGATACTGCCTTTTCCTTTTCCAGATCAGGAAATTAAGGCAAGCAGAGGTATGTAATTTATCCTGGATCACACAGCTAATAAGAATATGAGGCTGGACTTGAACTCCTCTTCCTGACTCCAAGCCTAGTATATTATTCACTGTTTCTTCTAGTTGCATTAAATGTATGCTATGGTTAGGTATCAATTTAGTTGGCAAAGATACTGGAGTGATTTGCCATTCTTTCTCTAGTTCATTTTAAGATGAGCAAATTGAGGCAAGATGGGGTAAGTGATTTGTCCAGGTAAGCACCTTTACAACACAGATAAATACAATTAAATACAATACAATTAAAAGCAAAAAAGACAGTCTCTACCTTCAAGAATTTTAAATCCTTGTGGAAGGCAACACATAAAAAGGTAATTGGAAGAGGGGAGGAGGTGAAAAGTCCACGGAGAGATGGATGGCTGGGACACCTCATGAGATCCTGCCACAGATTTAGCAATCAGGAAAAATCCTCAGGGGCAGAGGCATGCCCAGGCTGCTAGAGAGAGGAGAAAATTCTGCAAAGTAGGAATGGAGCGAAGAAATGACACATAATTCACAAATGACACATAATTCATGCTTTTTGATTGATTGATGATGCTGAATCTCCCTAAATTGGTGGAATGAGCTTCACCCTATGGGTATATGATTCATCACTGGGTTTGTACCCATAACCTTTCCAACTTGGTTGTATCTGCCAGAGGGCATAACCTCCAAGAGCCCAGGGTCATTCTTCTGCCATAGTAGTAGTATTAAGGAGTCCCCTGAACTTGTCTTTTTGAATTCACATTTTCCAGAAACACTGGACCCAGAGTATGCAAGAGACCCTGTATAAAACAAGAATGAAGTTCCCATTGAACTGACTCTTGTAGATTAACAGATGATTATATCTTCATAGTTAAGTAATTCCCAAGGAAAAAGAATTTTGCTTCTGCCATTTTACTTATTCATAATTTCTCCTCCCCTTTTCCCATCTCTACTGCTCTTTTCCTCCGGCCATGCCACTCCCATTAATTAGGAAATTGCTGCTTCTCCTCTTTTTTTTTTTTAGGTTTTTGCAAGTTAAATGATGTTAAGTGGCTTGCCCAAGGCCACCCAGCTAAGTAATTAAGCGTCTGAGGTCGAATTTGAACTCAAGTCCTCCTGACTCCAAGGTCAGTGCTCTATCCACTGCACTACCTAGCTACCCCCATTTCTTTCTTTTTATAAAAAAAATATTTTAAATATCTTTCCAACAACATACAAAGGTTGTTCTTACCCACTACCCTTCTTTGTTGCAATCTCATAAATATGCAGGCTTCTGTTTGGTTTGTAAACTCCACACTTGAATAGAGTTATGCACGTTTCTCTTTTAATAAACCCAGGTTTTCACTTTTGTTTCATAAAGTTGTGATTTTCTGTTCATGATGAGACACTAGTATAAGACTTTAGAAGAATATGACTGCTACTGCTAATATTTTACACTTTATATCAATGAATGATTTTGCCTCTATCTTGTGAGGAAGTCTGGGTCACTATTATCCTCAATTACAGAGGATGAAACAGGCTAAGTTAGATGATTTGTCCAAGGTTACAAAATTAATGAGCCACAGAAGTGGCATTTGAAACAGCTCTTAATGATAAAGTCAGTATAAATATTCAAAGTTAGCCTGTCTCAGACAAACCCAGAATGATGCTGAGAATCTTTGCCAATGTTCCACATTTGCATCATTGTTTAAATCTATTTTAGTCACTGGCTAGCAAATGTAAAATTTAACACTAAAGGAATGCATTTCCCAATTATTGATTTTGAGGATGGCTGATAAATCACAAGAAAAGATTTTAAATGGAGTTTATGTAGGAGGGAACAGTCATGACTGGAATCAACTGAGTAGGCAAACAAGGCCAAATGGGGGATATCCAGAACCTAGAGAAAAGACACACAGGAGTAGAACAAATAATTGGCAGTGATATGCTCAAGTAGTCAGGCATTGGTCTCATGTCCTCTGACTATGGATGTTCATCAGGTCTCTCTCCTGAACATTTTTTCTTTTTTAAAGTTTTCATCCATTTGTATACGCATATTTCCCAGTCACAAAATTTCCCTCCACCCTTCTTTCTCACCCCACCTCCCCTCAGTAGGAAATAGGTTAGCATTTTACAAACATATTTTGTTAAACATATTTACAAGTGAGTAATTTTTTGGCATGAGGAATTAGGATTAAGGGAAATACATATGAGATAATTTTTATAAAGTGTTCATCAGATTCAGTAGGGGTGTTTTTTTTTCCTTTTGTTTTGTTTTGTTTTGTTTTTCTTCCTCTGGTTGGGGATAATATAGATCATTACCAGTCTAATACAGTTGTCTAAGCTCTCTGGACTATTGAGGGGAGTTGTTTCCATTAAGGTTGTTCATCTCATAATGTAGTTGATATGTACATTGTTCTCTTGGCTCTACTCCCTTTATTCAGCATCAGATCCCATAAGTCATTTCATGCTTCTCTAGAGTCTGACCATTTTTGGTTTCTTTTTTTCTTTTTTTTAGGTTTTTGCGAGGCAAATGGGGTTAAGTGGCTTGCCCCCAAGGCCACACAGCTAGGTAATTATTAAATGTCTAAGGTCAGATTTGAACTCAGGTACTCCTGATTCCAGGGCTGGTACTCTATCTTTTGTGCATTTTTGGTTTTTCTTATAAACAATAATATTCCATAGCATTCATGTGCCATAACTTGTTTAGCCAGTCTCCAATTGATGGGTATCCCCTCAATTTCCAATTTTTTTTTGCCACTACAAAAGAGCTGCTATGAATATTTTGGAACATGTAGGACTTTTCCCACTTTTTACAATTTCTTCTGGATATAGTCCTAGAATTGGAATTGCTGGGTCAAATGGTATGAACAGTTTTATTGCTCTTTGGGCATAGTTCCATATTGCTCTCCAGAAAGGTTGGATCCTTTTACAACTCCACCAGCAATGCATCAATGTCCCAATTCTCCCACATCCTCTCCAACATTGATTATCTTCCCTTTTTCTCATCTGGGCTAATCTAATAGGTGTGAGGTGACACCTCATTGCTGTTTTAATTTGTATTTTTCAAATCAACAGTGATTTGAAGAATTTTTTCCATATGATTTTATATAGCTTTAATTTCTTCATTTGAAAACTGTCTGTACATATCCTCTGACCGTTTATCAATTGGGGAATGACTTGTGACCTTATAAATTTGATGCAATTCTCTATATATTTTTAGAAATGAGACCTTTATCAGAACTCCTGGTTTTGAAGATTGTTTCCCACCTTTCTGCTTTCCTTCTAATTCTGTTTTTTTGATTTAATATAGTCAAAATCATTCATTTTGCAGTCTGTAATGTGCTCTAATTATTGTTTGGTCATAAATATATCTCTTTTCCATAGATCATATAGATAGAGTATTTTTTTGGTCTATTAATTTATCTATGGTATCACTCTTTATGTCTAAATCCTTACCTATTTTGACTTTATTTTGGTATAGGATGTGAGATGTAGATCTATGCCTAATTTTTGCCATACTATTTTCCAGTTTTCCCAACAATTTTTGTCAAATAGTGAGTTCTTATCCCAGAGGCTGATGTCTTTGGGCTTGTCAAATAGTAGATTGCTGTAGTCATTTATTGCAGTTTCTTTTTCTTTTTAGGTTTTTGCAAGGCAATGGGGTTAAGTGGCTTGCCCAAGGCCACAAAGCTAGGTAATTATTAAATGTCTAAGGTCACATTTGAACTCAGGTCCTCCTGATTCCAGGGCTGGTGCTCTATCCACTGCGCCACCTAGCCGCCCCTATTGCAGTTTCTTTTGAACCTATCTTAATCCACTGATACATTACTCTACTCCTTAACTAGTACCAGGCAGTTTTGACGACTGCTGCTTTATAGTATAGTTTTAGATCTGGTAGAGCTAGGCCACCTTCCTTTACATTTTTTTTTTCCATCAGTTCCCTTGCTATTCTTGCCTTTTCATTGCTCTAGATGAATTTTGTTGCTATTTTTTCTAGCTTGGTAAAGTAGTTATTTGGTAGTTTGATTGCTATGGCAATGAATAAGTAATTTAATTTGGGTAGAAGTGTCATTTTTATTAAAAAAGCTTGATCTAACCATGAACATTTGACATTTTTACAATTATTTAGATCTGACTTTATAATTCTGTTCATACAGTTTCTGGGTTCTTAGAGATAGATTCCCAAGTATTTAATGTTGTCTATAGTTATTTTAAATGGATTTTCTCTTTCTATCTCTTGTTCTTGAGCTTTATTACTCATATATATATATACATATATATATATGTATATATATATAAATGCTGATGATTTATGTGGGTTTATTTTATATCCTGCTAATTTACTGAATTTGTTAATTGTTTCAAAGAGTTTTTTAGATGATTTTCTCAGGTTCTCTAGGTATACCATCATATCATCTGCAAGGAGTGAATGTTTTGCTTCCTCAATACCAATTCTGATTCCTTCAATTTCTTTTTCTGCTCTTATTGCTACAGCTAACATTTCCAATACTATATTGAATAGTAGTGGTGATAATGGGCATCCTTGTTTCACCCCTGAATTTATTGGAAATGCTCTGAGTTTATTCCCATTAAATATATTTGTTGATGTTTTAGATAGATATTATTTATTATTTTAAGGAAAACTCCATTTATCCCTAAACTTTCTAGTGTTTTTAATAGGAATGGATGTTGTATTTTATCAAAGGCTTTTTCAGCATCTATTGAGATGATCATATGATTTCTGTTGGTTTCACTATTGATATGTTTAATTATGTTGAATGTTTTCCTAATGTTGAACCCTCCCTGCCTGCTTGGTATAAATTCAACTTGATCATGGTGTATTTTCCTGGCAATAATTTCCTGTAGTCTTATTGCTAAAATTTTATTTAAGATTTTTACATCAATATTCATTAGGGAGATTGGTCTATAATTTTCTTTATTTTGGTTCTTTATGGTTTAGGTATCAGCACCATGTTGGTTTCATAAAAGGAGTTTGGCAGGACTCCATCCTCTCCTATTTTTAAAAAATAGTTTATGTAGAATAGGAATTAATTGTTCCTTAAATGTTTGGTAGAATTCACTTGTAAATCCATCTGGACCTGCAGCTGTTTTCTTAGGGAGTTTATTGATGGTTTCTTCAATTTCTTTTTCTGAAATGAGGTTGTTTAAGTAATTTATTTCCTCTTCTGTTAATCTGTACAGTTTGTATTTTTGAATATTCATCCATTTCACACAAGTTGTCTAATTTATTGGCATATAGTTTGGCAAAGTAGCTCCAAATTATCTCTTTAATTTCCTCCTCATTGGTGATTAGTTCAACCTTTTCATTTTTGATACTGGTAATTTGATTATCTTCTTACTTTTTTTAAATCAGATTAACCAAAGGTTTGTCTATTTTATTGGCTTTTTCATAAAACCAACTCTGAGTTTTATTTATAAGATCAATGGTTTTTTTGCTTTCCATTTTACTAATCTCTCCCTTGATTTGCAGAATTTCTAATTTGGTATTTAATTGGGGTTGTTTAATTTGTTTTTTTTCTAGCTTTTTTAGTTGCATACCAATTCATTGATTTCCTCTTTCTTTATTTTATTCACATTTAGAGATATAAAGTTACCCCTCAAAACTCCTTTGCTGCATCCCATAAATTTTGGTATGATATCTAATTATTATCATTTTCTTGTATATAATTATTGATTATTTCTATTATTAGCTGTTTAATTCACCCATTATTTAAGATAAAGTTATTTGATTTCAAATTAGGTCTTGGTTTATCTTTCCCTGACCCTTTATTATATGTAATTTTTATTGCATCATGGTCCGAGAATCATGTATTTATTATTTCTGCCTTTCTGCATTTGATTTTTAAGGATTTTTTTTTTTTTGCCCTAGTACATGGTCAATTTTGGTGAAGGTGCCATTTATTGCTGAGAAAAAGGTATTTTTTTTTAGGTTTTTGTGAGGCAAACGGGGTTAAGTGGCTTGCCCAAGGCCACACAGCTAGGTAATTATTAAGTGTCTGAGACCAGATTTGAACCCAGGTACTCCTGACTCCAGGGCTTTATCCACTATGCCACCTAGCTGCCCTGGTATATTCTTTTCTATCCCCATTAAGTTTTCTCCAGGGGTCTATCAAAGCTAAGTTTCCTAAGATTTCATTCACCTTCTTAACTTCCTTCTTGTTTATTTTGTTGTTAGATTTATCTAGTTCTGAGAGAGGGATATTGAGGTCTTCCTTTAGTAAAGTTTTGCTGTCTATTCTCCTTGTAATTCACTCAGCTTTTCCTGTAGGAATATGGATGCTATACCACTAGGTGCATACATGGTTAGTAACAATATACCTTCATTACCAATGGTGCCTTTTTAGAAGATGTCGTTTCTTTCCTTATCCCTTTTAATGAGATTGATTTTTGCTTTTACTTTATCTGAGATTAGAATAGCTACCCCAGATTTTTTTACTTCTCCTGAGGCATAATATATTTTGCTCCAACCTTTTACTTTTACCTTCTGTGTGTCTCTCTGCTTCAAATGTGTTTCTTGTAAATAACATATTGAAGGATTCTGGTTTTTAATCCATTTTGCTATCTGCTTCTGTTTTATGGGAAAGTTCATCCCATTCACATTTACAGTTAAGATTACTAATTCTGTATTTCCCTCCATGCTATCTTTTTCCATTTATATTTGTCTCAAAATTTTATTACCTTTCCCCTTTGACTTTTCTTTTAGAAATTTAACTTTCAGTTTATTTTCACTTACACCTTCCCTTCTCTTTTATTAGTCCCTTTTTCCCTTATTTTTCCCATTCCCTGTCCCCCTTTGCCCTGTAGATTAAGTTAGATTTTTCAACCCAAGTGGGAATGTATCTTATTCCTTCACTGGGCTAAAGCTATTGAACAGAATTTACTTAGCATTCACGTTTTTCCCTCTTTCCCTCTAAAATTATTAATGTTTGTGCCTTTTCCCTTGTTGCTCTAATATTATTAATCAGGTATCATTAATCACAGTTTATTATTTGATTGCTTGATAAGCTCCTATTGTTATCAAGATATCACAGATTATTTACTTGATTGCTTGAAGCAGCATTGACTCAAATTGCATCAAATTATAATTATAATCATTTTTTTACCTTGCCCCTTTTCAAGTATCTTTCAAATACAATCCTCCTCACAAGCCAAAGTATCATCCAAAGCCATATCATTTCTTGAACTATTTGTGCCCCTCTCCCCAGGCCTATTTCCTTTTACTCTTTACCCTCCTCCCCCCTACCCCCAGGGTACTTAACCCCTAGTTAAGTAAACCAAGGCCTATTGTCTCTCCTTCTTACACCCCCCTCCCCAGGATACTTAACCCCTTGTTAAGTGAAGCACCAGACACTGATCTAATTAACTGTAAGAATCTTGAAGATCTCTAAGTACTAAGAGGCTCTGGGGGTGGGGGGGGTCTCACTGAGAACTTTAGAAAAGATTGTAAGTAACAGAGACATTGTCTCAGATCCTGCAGTTTATGATGCCCTCATTAGACAAGGTGCTTAGCACCTTGTGTTTAAAGTGAATGAAAGTATAATAAGACACTTAAAGTTAACACGCCTACTTTTTTTTTCAGGGCTTTTTGTCTCAAACAAATGTGATCTTGGACCTCTTCAATTGAGAGACAAGACCTAATTATACCCATATCCTTTAGTTTCATTCTTTCAGTTTTATTCTACCCTCTAATTTTCCTTAGAGAAGTACAGTTCTAAAGAATTAGAATTGTTATATCTTCCCTTTTAGGGACCAACATTTGTTTAATACAATTTTGTTTTTTCAGTCCCCTTTTTCGTTTACCTTTTTTTATTAATATAACTCTTCAGTCGTGTATTTGGCAATTGAATTCTCTGTTCAGTTCTGGTCTTTGTGTCAGAAAATTCTGGAAGTACTGTATTTCATTGAATAGCCATCTTTTCCCTTGACACTATATGCTGAATTTTGCAGGATAGTATATTCTGGGTTGTAATCCCAGGCCCTTAAGCAATCCGAACTATGTTATTGCAGTTCTCCTGATCCTTCAGTGTTGAAGCTGCTAGGTCCTGTGTTAGTCTGATTGTGTTCTCTTTGTATTTGAATTGTTTTCTTCTTGCTCCTTGCAATATTCTCTCTTTTATTTGAGGACTCTGGAATTTGGCTATTACGGCCCTTGGAGTTTTTATCCTGGGGTCTCTCTTTCTAGAGGGGTTCTGTGGATTCTTCCAATTGTTATACTGTTATCTATTCTAGTAGAGTGGGGCAGTTTTCCCTTATAATTTCCTGCATAATGTTTTCCAGGTTCTTTTGTTGGTCCAGGCTTCCTAGTAGTCCAGTGATTCATAGATTGTCTCTTCAGGATTTGTTTTCCAGGTCATTCATTTTCCCTAGAACGGACTTCACAGTTTTTCATTTCTTTTCAGCCTTTTAATTTTGTTTGATGGAATCTTGTAGTCTTGTAGATTCATTAGTTTCTAACTGTTCAATTCTAATTTTTAGGATTTTATTTTCTTTATTTAGTTAATGTGTTTCCTTTTCCAGTTGGTTATTTTTACATTTGATAGAGTTGATTTCTTTGGTTAACTTGTCACAATTTTCCTGCTTGACTTTTATGTCTTTTTTTTCAGTTTTCTTTTTCCTCTCTTCTTTGGTTTTCAAATTCTTTAAGTTCTTCAATGAACTTTTGTATTTGAGTCCAACTTATAGACTTTTGGTATTTCTCCTGGGAGTGATTTTTTTGCTGCTTTCTTCTTCAGACATTGCATTGCTATCATCTTTATCTGTGAAGTAGTTTTCTATAGTGAGTGCTCTTTTAGCTTTTTTGTTCCTTTTTGTTGTTGTAATTCTGTTCCTGGGAGTATGGAGTATAGATCCAAGATTTTATTTTGCTCAGGCTGGGATCTGATCCCTAGCTTGTTGTTGGCCAAGATGTTGCCTAGGCAGTCCAGGCCTTGCCTTTGCAGAGGTTTGTTTCCTCCTTTATATCCAGGTTTTGACTTAACAGAGGATTGTTCCCAACCCAGCCCTGTCTTTTACCTTAGTGTTCGTGGTTCAGACTTTGTTTAGGGATGGGATGCTCCCTACTGTCTTGCTATCTAACTGAGGGGACGGCATTTATTATTAAGCTGTCGGCACCTGGATTGCCTGTGACTAAAAGCCTTGTGCTGGCTTTCTCTGTTCTCCCATCTCTTGGACTTTTCTTTCCCTTTTCCCCCAAAGAGAGAGACCTTCATCAAATATCCTCCACGATGTCTGCAGTTGAAAACTTTGAATCTTCTCTTTTTCTTGATGAGATCTGTAGTGTGAGTGTCAGAGTAGAGGTTTCATTTATCTTTGGTAGGGAAAGGCTCTGGGAGCAAGTTAGCTTTGCACCACCATCTTGGCTCCACCTCTGAAGGTCCTGTCCTGAACTTTCTACTTTTCTTTCTCAGCATGAGTTTAATTATCATCTCTCTGCTGATGATACACCCATCTACCTATACAACCCTGTTATCTCATCTGAGCTTCAACCCTTCATTACCAACTGCCTACTTGATATTTCAAACTGGATCTTAACCTCAAAGTGTGGTAATTAATTTTTCCCCTCTAAACTCTATTCCTTTCCCAAACCTCCTTATTTCTTTCCTCCTGCCTCCCTCCCACCCCAAAATTTAGAAGTGGCATTGGTTGTCTTGAGGTAGTGGGTGCCCTTCTCTGAAGGTCTGCATGCAAAGCTTTTTTAGGTATATTGCAGGAGAGATTCTTGTTAAGTTATAAGGTGTACTCTGTGATCTCTGAAATCCTGTCCAAGATAAGAGTCTGTGTTTATGGAATTCTGGTGGTCTGAAAGAATAAGATTCAAAGGAACCACAGGAAGAAGTCAGACTGAACAAGAGATCAGAGTGGGCCACCAGCAAGTCTGTTTTGAAATTAAATGGGGTGGATAGAGCACCAGCCCTGGAGTCAGGAGTACCTGAGTTCAAATCTGGCCTCAGACACTTAATAATTACCTAGCTGTGAGGCCTTGGGCAAGCCACTTAACCCCATTTGCCTTGCAAAAAAAAAAAGAAATTAAATGGGGGAGGGGCAACTAGGTGGCACAGTAGATAGAGCACTAGCCTGGAGTCAGGAGGATCTGAGTTCAAATCTGACCTCAGACACTTAATACTAGTTGTGTGACGTTGGGCAAGTCACTTAACCCCATTGCCTTGCAAAAACCAAAAAAAAAATTGAAATGAAAATTGAAATTCAATAGGGGAGTGGGAGGGAACAATTACATTCCCTTTTAACCAGATACAACTTGCTTTACAAACATTATTTCATTTGGAAGGTTTCAGCAAGCAGGTTTAATGCTTTTTATGATTTTTTTTTTATTAACAATCTTTTTAACATGGGCTTTTAAAAAGAATTCTTTGTCCTCTGAGGCAAGAGATGAAAATAATTCTTAAAATTAAGGATGATATTGTAAAATGACTTGGCAGTTCAGGACAATAGAGCTTTATGGACTATCACTGATAGTAGGTAGTAACTTTTGGGGGGTAGATCTGTGAGCATGGATGAGGACTAAGGAGAGAGGACTGGACATTTGAATTCTACAAGCTTAGTGAAAGGTGTCAGTGTACTTAAGGTATAGGGTCCTAAAGTGGAAATAGAGAATCTCCACCTGTGTTCTCTTGCTCTGCCACTCAGCAAGTTCCATGTCAGTTAGAAGATGTGATGGAAGGCCCTCAGCTAGTCACCAAAGAGCCAACACCACCCAAGATCTTGATCTTTCACTCCCCTCCCCTTCAGAAAATTAGGGGAGATCATACCTACCAGCTGGTGAGAAGGGCCCTTGAGAAAGATGCTTTCTTTGAGGGGAAGTTGAAATTGGACAGGGACAGTTAGAAGTTGGGTCATTCTAAAGATTTTTTTTCTTTCAAAGATTCATTTTCTCCCTACTTAGGAGAGATAGGAATGGGTAGAGGTCTGTAAGAGTCAATCCTTCATGGGAGGCCTTGGGACCCTGGAGTCTAAGAGGTTTCTGAGAGGGGCCCTAGTCCTATGGGATTTAGGAGTTTTATTTTTTTTAGATTTTTTTCAAGGCAATGGGGTTAAGTGGCTTGCCCAAGGCCACACAGCTAGGTAATTATTAAGTGTCTGAGGTCGGATTTGAACCCAGGTGCTCCTGACTCCAAGGCCGGTGGTCTATTCACTGCACCACCTAGCTGCCCTAGAGTTGGGTTTTGTTTTGTTTTGTTTTTTTTGGATACATGGGTTGAATGATTTTATTTGAATGGAGAGCTGAATCATTCTCAATGATGTTCACTTCCACAGCCAGTTCTACCCACCCATAAACAGCTGTATGCCTCATTGACACCAAGGCAGCAGGAACATTTCCTGAAGCAGACCCAACTTTATATCCGAATGTTCTGTACTGGATTGTGTGGGTTCACTTTCATCCTGCTCCTCTGCATCTCCCCAATGCCTTGGGTGCAGTTCCTGATGGCAGAGAATGGTCTTGAGCTCTATGCGGGACTCTGGACCCCATGTGAACATGAACTTTGCTGGAGCAATGTACCCAGTCGACCCTGTAAGTTTTCTCAGGGTTTCTGGACCCTCACCCAACACCCCTGATCAACTCCCTATGACATTAGGGCTCCTACTATACTCGTTACTCTTTCTAAGATCTCCAAACCTCTTCTCCCCAATGTTCAGCATTTTTCTTTTTCAGATTGTGAAACTGGTCAAATTTATCTTGGAAGGTGGCAGGGTACAATGAGTAGAGTGATTAATGCTGTGTCAGGAAGACATGAGTTCTAATCCCACATTGGACACTGACTGTGTCCATCTTTCCTTAGCCATTCTGAGCCTCAGCTTCCTTATTTCTAAAATGAGGGGAGGGTGGACTTGATGAATTTTGATGATCCTTCAAAGTTCTAAAACTATGATCTCTTTTCCTGTATGCCCCTTCTGCCCTTCTAGAATATGCCCTGCTGCCTTTCAGGTAATTAGGGTCCAATTTTCTCTGCCTAGATCTCTTATCACCTGCTCTTAGGAAAAATATCTGAAATGAACTATTTATGAGTTGTAAAGTAATGAGACTGGTTTGTTGAAGTTGGGGAGGTGTGATCATGCTAGGGGACATGTTTTTCAAGAATATACTTTTTTGGGGGGCAGCTAGGTGGCACAATGGATAGAGCACCGGCCCCAGAGTCAGGAGTACCTGAGTTCAAATCCGGCCTCAGACACTTAATAATAACCTAGCTGTGTGGCCTTGGGCAAGCCACTTAACTCCATTGCCTTGCAAAAAAAAAAAAGAATATACTTTTTTTTGATACTTTTTGTTTTTACAATACAGTCAGTTTTGGGCACATCTACCCTCTTAATAAGTTCTCTCAGTGACCACATTTGACAGTGTATGAGCGTTTCACACACATAGGTCCTTACCTGTCTAGCAAAAGGAAGCAGTTAGTTGCTCATCTTTTTTTCTAGGGTCGATTGATCCTTATGGTTATTAAGCTTTCCATTTTATTTAGTATTATTATCATGTACATTATCATGTGATTTGATATGTCTATTGTAATTATTATATTAGCTTTACTCTGTATCCATCTACATAATTCTTTCACAGTTTCAATTTTTCATATTTGTTATTTCTTATAAGGCACTAATATTCTATTATGTTCACAGATCACGGTTTATTCAACCATTCCCCACACAATAGATACTTTATTTGTTTTCAATTTTTTTACAGCAAAATTGTGTTGTATTATATTTCTACTTGCATAAGGAATACTTTCAAAGTTGAAAATCTTGTGGCTATATATGGCATTGACATATATGCTGCTAAACTCTGCCCTTTGTTCCTACTCGATATATCTTTCTGTCCTGCCTAGACTTTGCATATGAACCTCAAATTAATTAGTGTAGTGAGTAATGTGTTGGGTCTGGTATCAGGAAGACACAAATTCAAATCCAGCTTTAGACATTTGCTAACTTGAGATGTAGGATAAGTCACTTAATACCAATATACCCCAGTTACTCATCTATAAAATGAGTTGGAGAAGGAATTGGAAAACTACTCTAATATCTTTGCCAAGAAAATCTCAAATGGGGTCATAAAGAATGAGCCATGACTGAAATGACTGAATAGCACAACAAAGAGTCAAAGGGAGGCAGTTAGATCCACTATCCACTCAGTGGATAGAGTGCTAGGCCTGGAGCAAGGGAGATTTGTATTCAAAGTCTCAGCCACTTACTGGATGAGTAACTTAACCTCTGTCTGCCTCAGTTTCCTCAGTTATAAATTGGGTACAATAAAAGCACCGATCTTGGAGGATTGTTGAGATGATCAGATGAGATAATATCTGTAAGAATGAAGTGATCAGCACAATGACACAAAATGGGCATTCTAGAATTGTCTTTTGGTTTCCTTTCCTTGCCTTTCTCCTTCTCCCTTGAAACCCTTCTCATATTGAGAAAGGTCATCTATGATTAGCCTTGCTACAATAGATTCTCTGATGGCTAAATGGAAAATCATTTTTTGAAGCTCCTAAGAGCACTAGGCCTCTTGTTGGAAAATATCAAGCTTCTGTCCTGTGTGCTATTGGAAAACCTGTCACTTCCTCTCATGGACCCTGCCATTGACTCAGACGTGAAGGTGAGATAGGTTCAGAAAGGGGGGAGGTGCTTTGATGTTACATAGAGCAACTGTTATGAAGCCAGCAGTTGTGTCCAATTGACATAAAGGCGAGAATGGGCGTAATCTGGAATTAATCATCAAAGGTGGAATTTCTCATGGACTTCTAGTCTTAGGAATCCCAGAGGAGGGGTGTGCACTGGAAAGGATTGTAAGGGATTTCATGGGTTATATGTGCAGAGCTGGAAGGGACCATCGAGATCTTCTATTTCAACCCTCTCTGACTTTATAGAGGAGGAAACCAAGGATTAGAGAGTTTGAACCCAAGGTCACATTGTTAATAAGTGATATAGTTGGAATTTGAACTCAGGTCCTTTGACTCCAGGATGGTAGTGAAAGGTCTAGGTGTTGTGTTGGTATATGTTCAATAATCTATTCTCTGAAAAAAAACAACAAACAAACATGTAGTCATACTTTCAAGTTTAATCTGAATTATCAATATTTTCTGTTTAGAAGAGGAACAAAATAAATCAAACCCTGATTTTGTAGTGTTTGCTTATTTCTGAGATGCAAATGCTCTTGGGATCAGTTTGAGCTGGCTCAGGCATATCCCTGAATCTTGTCTTTTAGCTGTGTCTTCCAGGTTTTTGATCCAGGAGTTCTGCCTATTTCCCATCAGCCCTTTGATTATCCCATTCATACCTTTGTATGATCTTCTCAGTGATCCTGCGATAACTCGTTTGCTTCTTCCTAAAGCCAGATGGATCCTAAGAAATACTTCCAGAAAAGTGGAACTTGTGAATTTAAGTGGTGATGAGGAAGAAGCCACTACCTTATGCAAGACACCGATTGATTTTTTTTAAAATAAGCAATTTCAGTGACTTAGGAATGAATTTAAATAAAGACACTCACTGTGAAGGAAAACTTGAAAATGAGGAAAGCTTCTGGGAATTTTGTGTTGAGTCTGGAGGAATGAATGGAGATAATGAATCTTGTCATTCATTCATTCTGATTTTTCAGGGGACTTTCACAGTTTTGAGGAAATAGTTAAGGATTATACTATTTCCAGTTGGATCCCCAAATCAAATGCCAAAGTCTTCAGTGGAAAAATTCTCAAATCCCTAAAACCTAAGAAAGCATGAGTGTCAGCATCCCAAGGGGAAACTGTTATTGTTTCTTTGCCTTTACCAGCATTGTTCTGGAAGCAGAATTCATCAGGTTTATAACTTCACTGCTCTTTTTGGAGGGGGTAGGGAGCAGGGGAAGGGCTACTTCTGATCTACGTCTAGCATCATTCATGACTGTTCTATAGAAGTTGCTGTCTTGAAGATGTCAAATCCAAAGGTTATTTCTCCTTTTTCTTCTCTGTTTCATCCTTCTTGACCTCTTGATACCATTTAATATGCTGCTGAACACTTCTTTCTTGATTCTTCTCCTCTTGTGTCTTCCATTGCATCATTCTTCTTTAGATATATAGTCCTAACCACCCCATAGTCTCCTTCACTGGCAGAGGAAACTCCTTCACTTTTTTCCAGCTATCTTTTAAAGTATCTTTTAAAATAAGGCTCTATGAAATCGTAGAAAGAATGTTGAGTTTGGAGTTGGAGGACCTGTTATGTCATCCTGACTTTGCTACTTAATACTTATGTAACCCAAGACAAATCATTTCCTCTCTGGGCCTCAATTTCCTCATCTGTAAAAGGAGAGTTGAATCTCTGAAGTTCCTTTTAGCTCTAAATCTAAAATCTGATGATTTTATTGCCTCCTGTGTTTTCCTGAGTATAAACTTGAAATTGAAGGTGGAACATTTCTTATTTCCTATATAGGCATTGTAGATCAGGTCTCACCTTTCCTTCTTCTGTAATCTCTTAGTACTCCTCAGTCATGGCTCTCAGCTCTACCTTTTCAGAGAGCTTTCTCTGTGTATATGTGGGGAAGGATAGTGAATGAGTGAAGGAGGATCATCCTTCCAGCCTTGGTACTAGATAGCAAATGATACTTAGGGTCATTGTAGCATAAGGGCAGACCACCTCCCTAGTCCAGTTTTATTCTGCCCTTTGGGAAGCTTATACAAATTATTAATGACCAAACCCCTAAGATACTCTCTAATTTTTAGCTCACAGACCTTGATTTGCTATTAAGGATACACACAAATATCAAAATAGTTAAGAATAATCTTATTTTTATCTGGAGAAAGTTGCCTTAAAACAGAAGATGTAAACATAGCTTTGAAGGACAGAAAAACTTTAGGGTAAATTTCATCTTCTCTGTTCCAGCTGAGTTCTTCATTCCCAAGCTTCTTCTACTTCCATGTATTTCTGCACAGTGGAGAGAGCACTGGCCTTGGAGTCAGGAGGAAGGGAGTTCGAATCCAGTCTCAGACACTTGACACTTACTAGCTGTGTGATCACGAACAAGTCACTTAACCCTGATTGCTTCACATCCAGGGCCTCTAGTCATCCTGATTCATTTCTGGCCACTTGATCCAGATGGTTCCAGAAGAAAAAGTGAAGTTGGTGACATTGCACAGCAACCCCTCATTCAAATCCAATTCATGTGCTTGTCTTGGCATCACCTCCCTGATGTCACAGTCTTTTTTGAGAATGAAGGACAATTATCATTATCATCTCTGCATATCATCCTTATCTGTTTTATCTGTCAAGGTCCTATTCAGGTGCCACTTTTCAAAATTTGATTTTAATTTTCAGTGATCAGACATGTACTTTTTTCTCCCTCCTACCATCTCTCCCTCATGGGGGAATTTCCTCTTTAGGGTCTGTGTCTGGGGCATTCTTGCCATCACAGTGATCTTTATCTTTTCTTGTTTGTTTTTTATTACAATAGTTTGCTCCAGACAACCCTGTTGTTATAACTGGGGATTTTGTAGTCTGAGCCTACAATCCTGGCCCCTCTGGGTGATTCTTTCTCCACATTCCTTGGTAAGGGATCAAGTCTAAAACAAGTTTTCTTTGCTCATCTCATGCTGGGGAAGCTTTGGGTGCTGAGTCCTTTCTAAATGCCCCTCTGAGAGACAAGCTAATCTCCCCTGCCCCGCTATGGGTCTGAGCTCTTGACTGAGGCCCTGCTATTTGCCCACTGCTGTCCTAGCTCAGAGCTCTGGGCTCTGAATCTGGGCTCTGCATCTGTTACCCAAACTCTGTTCCTAGTTTCTTCCTTGGTTACTTAACTGTAGTTTATAATTTTAGACTATGGCATTTAAATTCTTAGACTATTAAGATGATCCATTGTAGTCTTTTGGTTTGACATTCTTCTTTGGTAGTTATTGGAGCATCTGTAGGGGAAGCTAGGATACAATGCTTCTTTTTATTCTCATGTCTGGACATGGTCAAACTCAGATATCATTTCCTCCATGAAATCTTCTCTGATCCCACAGCTAGCGGTAATCCCTTCCTCAGGTTCAACAAATCCTTAAGTGATAAGAGATGCCACATTCCTTAATTCCTCTTAGGCATTTGTGTCATTCTGACACAAGTATTGTTTGTATGTCCCCCCCCCCACTAGAATGTATGATACGACAGGAGAGGGAAAAGATAGAATTGTTTTTCAATTTTCTATCCCTAAGATGTACATGTGTCAAATTGAATTCTCTGACTCACCAAAAGGTCTAGAGGTGGACTTAGAATGCTTTCAGCTCACAATGAAATTTCTCCAGAACAAATTTAGACAAAAATGAAATTTCTCAACTTGATAACCTTCATCACCAAAGTTGACACTTGCTTAGGGCCATTTCCAAAAATTAAATCCATGATCAGAATATTTGTGACACTGGAAGATATCAAAAAGTGTCATAGACTCTATCATTTGGGGAGCTTAGTTCCCCAAATATTTCTACCATGGCAGTCTAATTGTACCATGTTGTGTCCAGCTGGTACCAGTCAAGATCAATTCATGTTATTCTGAAATGCTGGTATACTTACTTTATAGCCATACTCACATACTATAATATGAGTCTACATCAATTGGCTTCTCATTCACGCTTTTGATCTTTTCTCTCACTGTGAATGAAAGGAAGGCACTGTCTTCATTACTGGAATTTTAGGCATTAACAAGCATTTGAGAGAAATCTGGAGAACTCTAATGTTCCTGAAAATACATTTTGTGGGTGGTCACCTATTCTGGCTATGACTATAGCTAGTCCTGTCTCTATCCTTCTTTTCTCTAGTCCCTGAATGTCTTTGGGATGGAAGTAGGAGGGGGCTGTCTCCTGTCCTCTGTCCCCTGTCCTCACTCCCGAACCTGGCTTCTTGTCTTCTGTTTTACTCTTTAGATTACCTCCAGATCTCTCGGATCTTCTTTCTCTTCTCTAACCTCACGGCCTTCACTATTCTCCTCTGTGTCATCAGTTCCTGCCGGCACAAGAAAAATTTCATTTCTGGTTTGGATAGAGTGATAGCCATTCTCTGCTTGATTTCAGGTACAGACCCATGCTAGCAGATTAAAACTCTGGTTCACCTCCGATGCTCTCCCCTGAACCTTTTCCCTTCTTTCTGCCCTACTTATGTTCACATCTGACTTTTTTAGGCCCCAGGTCTCTTTTTTAAAAATTTTTGTCTTTTTGGTTTTTGCAAGGCAATGGGATTAAGTAATTTGCCCAAGGTCACACTGCTAGGCAATTATTAAGTGTCTGAGATCAGATTTGAACTCAGATCCTCCTGACTCCAGGACCAGTGCTCTGTTCCCTGAGCTACCTAGCTGCCCAGGCTCCAGGTCCTTCTAATAAAGTCATTCATATTACTGGGTTATCCAGCCCTGATTTGGATTGGGAAAAGCATTGGAATGGCAAAATAAGGAGCCTTAAGAGGGAAATGTTCATTCTAGTTCTAAAGGTGGAATTTGAAACTCCTGTGAGCCATTGCTGGTGATAGTATGGGAAGGAAATACACCTATTTCCTGCATAGAAGAAAAAGCAATGGGCTGAGAGTTAGCAAGTCTATGCTGTAGATTCAACTGCAGTTTGAATTACCTGAGCAAATCACTTGATTCCTTTGAACCCCAGTTTCCTCAACTGCAAAATGATGAAGTTGGACTAGATAATCTCTATGGTCCCTCCCAATTCTGATATTCCTTAATTCTATGATGCCAAAGGCCTTATTATTGAGCTTTCTTATACCAGAGATTGCAATAAGAATTCTTTCCATTTGGAAAGGGTTTTTACAAGAAACAAATCGTAAGGTAAGTAGAGCAGATATTGCTTTCTCACATTAGAACTGGATAAATGAGGTCCCCAAATGATAGGTGACTTACCCAAGGTCATACAGCTAGTAAATTGCAGAGAGCTGGCCCTGGAACCCAGACCTGATCCATCTCCAGGTCCAGTGTCACTGCTTTCTGCTATATCTCTATGTCTTCTAGTCTTGCTGGCTTTTTCTATGCAGCTGGCCCCTAGCATGGGACATAGACAATCTAGGTGGGTGGGAGGATGGAAGGAAGGTGTGAGAGATGGCAGGACAGCAGCTCCGAAGGGTAATCCTTTCTGCTCTTACTCCCAGGAGCCAACCTGTTCTTCTGCCTTGTGCTCTTTCTGATGCAAGTCAAAAAGTA
The DNA here is from genome assembly GCF_037893015.1 of Macrotis lagotis. NCBI lineage: Eukaryota > Metazoa > Chordata > Mammalia > Peramelemorphia > Peramelidae > Macrotis > Macrotis lagotis. The sequence goes on along the minus strand of NC_133661.1, from coordinate 69,328,123 downwards.
CACTAGCTACACCATGGGGTCATCCTACCTGTGGATCTTCCACTTCAACTGGTGGGGTAGCTTCTTCTACATAGTGGCTGGTGAGTTATACACCTTATGTGGTAAAGGGAGAGGAGAGGGAAATCTTTTTGTGGGGGTCATAGAGCCCAGAGACAAATGGCAGCAAGGGAGATCACTGCATTCAGAGGCAAAGAATCCCAACTCTACCACTGGTACCTGGGAGGATTATCTGGGTCTTAATTTCTTTATCTCTAAAATGAAGGGGTTGGACTAGATATGTATCTTTCAATCCACTGTCCTGAGGGATAGTCCACTTCTGGGTCTTCTTGCTGTGCAGGGAAAAAAATCCCATGATTCACAGTCTTTTGTATTACAAACTCTTTCTATGTTAGTAAATGATCCTATACAAGGAATAGTTCCTGATTCCAAGTGAGAAGATTCTTCAGAGGTAACAGGTAAGAGGAAACAGAAAGTTTTAGTGACTTGTCCAAGGTTTCCATAGGCAGTTGTACCACAGAGATGAGATTGAAGGTGGGTCCTTTTCCTTGTATCTTTGTATCCTTATGCTTCCCTTTTTGCTTTCTATGAATTCTGCCTGTGCAATGATTTCTATAATAAAAATCTCTGCTGGTGTAAATGTCTGCACTCTTCACAACTCTTTTGTCCTATTAAAGATAGTAGTTATTCTCATATATCTTCCCATGTCAAGCATAGCTTTTATCTTTACTATTATAATCTGGGTAGCTAGGTGGCACAGTGAATAGAGTGCTGGGCCTGGAATCAGGAAGATTCATCTTCCTGAGATCAAATTAGGTCTCTGACACTAACTGTGTGATCCTTAACCCTGTTTGCCTCAGTTTCTTCATATGTAAAATGAGTGGTGAAGGAAATGGCAAACCACTTCAGTATTTTGGCAAAGGAAAACCCCTAATATGGTTGGAAATGACTGAAAAATGACTGAACAATAGCTATATCCTACTCAACTTCCCAAATAGACACCCAGCTCTCTCTTTCTTCCCCATTTTCCATCTATCTCTCTGTCTCTCTCTGTGTGTCTCCCCCACATGCATAGCTGATATAAATAATGATATGATGGCTGAATGATAAAGTCACATAAAGAAAAAATTAATAACTATATGTATGACTTTCCAATGTACACCTGCTTGATAACAAACACTGCTTACTTTATCAATAAATATGAGTAAATAGAGCTGCAAGGGAGTCTGAACTGCAGACAAAAGTCCTCATGCTGGCATTGGAAGTAATGTATAGGGACATTGAGGATCAGCTGCCAGTTATTATACATCTATGTATCAATTCCAGACAGGTATCAAAAGCAGCTGGGGCAGCTAGTGGCACAATGGTTAGAGTACCTGACCTGGAGTCAGGAAGACTCAAGCTTCCTGAGTTCAAATCTGACCTTAGACTGTTTAATAAGTCTGGAAAAGTCACTCAACCCTGTTTGTCTCAATTTTCTCATCTATAAAATGAGCTAGAGAAGGAAAGGGCAAACTGCTCCCCTATCTGTGCAAAGAAAATCCCAAATGGGATCATGAAGAGTTGGACTGAAAATGAACAGCAGTTCCAAAATTCTGCTAAAGCTGATGATTTTCAAAACTAACCATACTGCTTCTGGAGAGCCCAGATAATTGCGATATCACTGGAGTACATTAGGTTAAAATGATGCTGAGGGAGCAGAGGTGCTTTCATGCCTTTGCTTGGATTCGGTTTTGCTCAGTCCCTTCTCTTGAGGGTGAGTTTTGTGGTTGTTCCTGGATTTTGGGGTAGAAGTTCAATGCTAGTGAGTTCTTTTATCTGGGATGCTTCACCTTTTCCTGGGGTCTGTGACATCACAGAAGTGAGCTAGGTACTCATCCTCAATGGGAGAGATTACTACAGAAGTTCTGGTTTTGAAGATTAGTAGGTAGCTATGAGCATTTTCTGAGATATTCTCATTCCTTCAAAGAAAAGCATAGTAGTGGTCATACTTATTAATTCACTAACATAAAGGCAGAGAGTATTATCAATATTTCATCTTTTAGTCTTGTAGGTTGGGCACACAATTCCCAACAATGAACAAAATTTCATGACAACAAAGAAGTACAGATGTCTTATGTACCTTCTTGTACTTCACCAAAACTATTGCTGAGTACAACCCACTACCTGAACTTTACACAGACTTTTTCCTCTTTTTAGGGCTTATCTCCTTCATCAACTACAAAACTTTTGGGACTTTGCCCCCGGATCTGGATGTTACTGAAATTCCCCTAACAAGGAGATTAGGGATTCATCCAAAGATGTGGTCAACATCAGCAACAAAGGAAGACCCACAATCAGAGATGGTTGTGGATCCAGTAGAGGAACTAGAGTTCATTGGAGTCTCTTTGGAGAAGAAGAATGACAACAAGGTCAACAGTAATAAATAGGAATGGAAAACTCTATTCTAGTTTACTTTATGGGTAGAGGAAAGGGGCCAAGAAGTGAGAGATGCTCTATTACCTTCAGAGCTGGGGCTGTTTGAAGAGCTGTCTGTATTGGGGTAACTCTGAGGTCATAAAAAGAGTCCTGCTCCAGATTACACTGTAACCCCCTACTGAATAAGATAGCATTAATGCCTATAAAATAGCATTTGTATTGTTAAGGTATCTATAATTTGTTGGTAACAAAGCCAATTATTAATATAAAAATTATCTCAAAGAAAAGTGTTCAGGGCGGCTAGGTGGTGCAGTGGATAGAGCACCGGCCCTGGAGTCAGGAGTACCTGAGTTCAAATCCGGCCTCAGACACTTAATAATTACCTAGCTGTGTGGCCTTAGGCAAGCCACTTAACCCCATTGCCTTGCAAAAACCTAAAAAAAAAAAAAAAAGAAAAAAAATGAAAAGAAAAGTGTTCAGCCAATGAGTGGTGGAGCTGGTAGCAGATATGGGGCGAGGACCAAGAAATATCTAGTGAAGCTAGTTATCATCCCATAGCTTAGTTGGAAAGGAAGAAATTGTTTGACTAACTAGAAATACTAATTTTTTTCCTAGTGGTACTCAGAGATAGTGCTATTTTAGAGAGACAGAAAAATGTAATTCTTGAGCCCTACTTAAGTAAGATTAGTTCTGATATTTATGATTTTAAAAAATATTTAATATTTAAAATTTTTAAATATCAAAAAATTAAACATAAATCAATGTACATTTCTCCATTTCTAGTATATATAAAAATAAGATTTCATGAGAAACATTGAATCTTCCTGTGTGACTGTGGACAAAACACTTAGCCTCTCTGTTGTTTAGATTCCTACTGAAAATTGGGAATGATCCCTACCCTTCAGTCAATTCAAAAATTTTTTATTAAATGGGGAAAAACATTACCTCTAAAATACTTTGCTTTCCTGCTAATTATATTACAGGAAATCCTTTTTTTCATTATGGATTTGTAGTTTATGATTTGCTTGTGATCACCAGTACCTCTCTAACCACTGGTTCTTCATTATTAATGTTGCATGCAGCCTCCAATCTGTACCTAGAATCAAAGATAAGATCCTGCTGTGGGGAACAGTCCAGTTCCTTATACTGCAGGTGCCATGCTCTGGGCACCTGCTTACTCGCCTTTGACCATATCTCTGCCTGCTGAGCAGATCTACTTCCATAAAACGTACGCCTGCAGAGACATGCCACTCAGCCACCTAACTATGCTCATGTAAATATATAAACCTGCATGCCACAGATTTGAATCTACATTTGAGCAGTGCATTCATATGTTTTCTCACCTCTATCCACACATCCCTACACATAGTTTTCTCAGAATCTTTCTTCTTTGGAATCACCCTTTCCCCCTTTTCCTCTGTATGGGTGTGCATTTGTATAGGTGGGTGACCTATACCATCCCCTGTGGGTTTTAGTTTGCCTCTGATCTGGGACCTTGCTCTAAGACTGGTAGGTTCCCTGGGAACCATGGGGACTCATGGCATTTATGCCACAGATATAGTGATCATGCCCCCAGACAATAGGGGCATCAGGGAGTTACTAATTGAGGATTTGTTCATTGAACCTGGGAAGTCTGAGAATTCATTTCAATTCAGCAAATTCCTATGGCAAGTAGGGCTTGTGAGTGTTGTTGGGCATGCAAAGACAAAATGGAACTAATACTTCAAAGAGCTCTACTGCCAGTTATTTAAATTATGACAGTCATAATCTGTTTCAGAGTGTTTGATCTGCGGTTACTATGATTCTTGGTACAAAACTTAGAATATATTTTTGTCTTAGAATGTTCTTTTTTCTTGCTCTAGGGATGTAAATCAGTTTTTAAGTTCTTACTTTGTTCTAGGGTCTGTGTTACCAGGGATACAAAGAAAGTCAAAGACCCCCACAGTCCCTGCTCAAATTTCAGATTGGGGGAGTCAATGTGCAAAGAAGTAGGTTCATATGGGGTATATTCAGAAAGATGGAAAGTAAGCTAAAAGAGAAGGTACTAATAGTTGAAGGGGCCTGTATACGATTTCTGCAGAAGGTGGGATTTGATCTCAGTCCTGAAAGAGTCATTTCCTCAAACTTCATAGAGCTGTGTGGGTCCAAAAGTCTCTCTAACTCTTAAAATAATAGAATCGTAGAATCCTTCCTATTACCTTTATTATCCTATTGTGGGTAATTAGGAAACAGTTCAGTCCATCCCATCCACTTCTCATCCTTCCATCAACTTTTGTACTCAGAAATCCTTCAACCTAGAACTGGAGATGGGGGTAGTACAGAATACCTTCCTCCCAATGAGCCACAATACCAGAGTCTCTGAAGGGGAGGCCCATCTCTAATATGCCAGAGATGAGATTTTTCCAATACAAAAAAAGGAAAGCTGCAAAGGCATCTTTGGACCTGCTCTCCTATCATCCCAATCTGGTCAGAGATTTGGATAACTGCTGCATCTTCCTCCCTTCTCTAGTTATCCTGAGGACTTGATTGATCGACTGAAGAACATATCTTTTTTTTTTTGCAAGGCAATTGGTTTAAGTGACTTGCCCATGGTCATATAGCTAGGTAATTATTAAGTGTCTGAGGTTGGATTTGAACTCAGGTCCTCTTGATTCCAGGAGCAGTGCACCTATTCTATTCACTGTACCACTTAGCTACCCCTGAACATATTTTTTAAATACAACTTAAACACTCATTCTAAGAGGCTTTGGAAGCCAAATGAAGGAACTCACCCAGACAGTCCTCAGCCATGGCAAATGAATCTAATCTAGAGGATACAACATACTCACAGAGAAGTAAATATAAATTACATAAATTTAAAGAGGGAGGGAGCAAAGAGTGGAGTTTGGTACAGGCTGTCAGCATATAAGGAAGGCAGGATTCTAAGAGAGGACAGTATGGAGGGAGTACATTCTAAACACAGACATTGATTTGTACCGAGTCACAGAGGTTCAAGGTAAAACGTCATAAACAGGAACATAGCGAGTCAGATGAAAACTGAGATTGTGTGAAAGAGACTAATGTGACATAAAAGGGGAAAGATATATAGGAACTATATCAGAGAGGGATTTAAATGCCAAATGAAGGGTTTTGAAATAATCTACAGGTAACAGTGAGTCATTGAAGACTTTAGGGAAGTAACATAGTTGAACCAGTGACACCTATCCTACCCTGTCTGGGCTTAGTTTCAGACAGGCAAGTGAGATCATCCTTGATATTCAGATGTCTCCATATCCAAAACACCTATTCATGTGTGTCTGGGATTATAAAGGGTTTTTTTTTTTAAATCTAGGGAAGTATATGACTCCTACTGATTGTTTCTCTCTTCTGGATATCTGGGAAAGTAGCCTGGAGTAATTTAAATAACTATTCCCACAAATTGTGAGAAACTGGCATGTTTTGTCATGATTCTGGGTCAATGGAAAATGATTATGTAGGCAGGAAATATTCAGGATCTGGGCTAAAGAGGAGTTGAAAATATTAAGGAGAGGATTTTAATTCAAGAATGGCTTGAATTAGATAATCTTTGAGATCCTTCTCTGTTCTGAACTGAGACTGAGTCTGATAATTTATGTTTAATATTAGCACAAAACTGGATTCCCCAAGTCATTCAACACTTAACAAAAAGAGATTTAGCAGTGGGCTATTCAACAATGACAGACTTTGAAGACAACTCTACTTAAGCTATCTTGACTGCATTATGATCATAATCTGCCAAATCTAACAGACGACCAAATCCTCTTGACTGATTTGTAGTAAGGTGAGGAGTAAGTGGAATCAACTCTTACTGTTGACTCTTAGTCCTAATAGTCAATAAAGTCTTGAGGAATATCCCAAAATCTTTTAAGGAAAAACTAGCCCGACTTGAATGGGGGAAGAGGTCAAGGTGGTATTATTTTCACTATAGTCCTTGGTGGTAAGATCATTAATATTTTCTAGAAGGCCTTCTAACACCAAAAAGATGGTAGGTCTGTTTCTAGGCAACTTTGAAGTTCGATATTAAAGAAATACTTTATGGGTGGCACTAAAGGAAGAAGAGATAAAACAAAACAAATGAACAATAATAGCTCTCTGAAGGCATGACTAAATCTGGTAGATTTCTAGGAAGAACTTAGTCTCAGGTCTGTGTGGAGGATGATGCTAGGACTTTTCAATTCATAATAGGTCTCAATGAAAAAAAAAGGTGACCACAAGCAGAAGCAGTATTAGGTGTATCAGGTTTGCAGCAGAGACAATGATATCTTTGGCATCATCGCCCCTACTCATCACAGGTCAGGACAATTGCCTTGTGCTACTACTCACTTGGTATTCTCTGGCCCACCATCCAGAATCTCCCAGAGATTTCCAGAAAACTCTATGGGTAAGGTGCCTTAAAAAATATATATGTTCCTTGAAAAGCCCCTAAGGAACTGCTCATAAAGTAAGGTCCCTTCCCCAAAATGCTACTCCTTGGTTCTTTAAGCCCTCCATAGTGAATCTCACAACAATTTCCTTTTTTTTATGCTTTTAATATTTCCTTCCCAAGAAAATCTCAAATTGGATCACAAAGAGTCTGAAATGACTAAACAACAATACACTTTTCTTCTTTTTTGGGGGGGTTTGAAAGGCAGTGGGGTTAAGTGGCTTGCCCAAGGTCACACAGCTAGGTAATTGTTAAGTGTCTGAGGCTGAATTTGAATTCAGGTCCTCCTGACTCCAGGGTTGGTGCTCTATCCACTACACCACCTAGCTGCCCCCATTTCTTTTTTTTAATATTTTAAATATAATTTCCAACTACATACAAAGGTAGTTCTTACCAGTCATTTTTTTTTTTGCAAAGTGTTGAGTTTTATAATTTTTCTCCCTCTCTCCCTTCCCTTCCTCTGACCCTGATAGAAAGCAATCTGATATAGGTTTTACATTTGTAACCATGCTAAACATAGAGTGAAATTGAATGTGAACAAGAAACATTTCTGAAGGACACAAAACACAGTCATGTAGGGTTTTTTTTTGTTTGGTTGGTTTTTTTCCCCCCTTGTTAAATGGTCATCAGCAGTTTGTTCTCATATCCCAGATGTGGTGGGCAGAGTGGCTCACAGCAAGGACCTTCACTAGCTGAGTCATGGAAAAACTCCATCAGAAGCATAAAGATCAATCTGGGTTTATCTTCCTGTGGATTGCCTACTTCATGAGCTCATAGATTTCAGTCTTGCAAGCCTAGATCAGTTGTTATGTACACCAACTAACTCTGATTTCAGTAGTTCAGACTGAACATTCAAACAAAATGAAGCACTTGAAAAGTCATCTGACAATTAACCAATGGAAAGACAGTTAGCCTTAGCTGGAGGTTATTCATTAAGGATAGACATTGAGGATACCTGGAGTTCAGTGAGTGAAACTTCCTTGCTAAGTATTATCCATCCTGATCCAGTCATGAGACCTCAAACCACTCATGGAAGTGATACCCACAATCTCCTGACCTCACCAAGTCTCCAGGAATGCTTCTCCTGTCACAACCTCCCAATTTGAGGTTCTGCAATTCCTCTCTTAAAAAGAAATATAAAATTCTAGAACTGGAAGAGACTTTGGAAATCATCTAATTCAGGAGTTCTTAATGAGGAATCCATGAACCCCCAAGGGATCTGTGGATAGATTTTAAGGGATCCATGAATTGAAATGAGAAAAAAGTGGCATCTTTTTTTTTTTATTCACCTCTAACTGAAATTGAACATTTTCTTCAATTATTTAAAAATGCTATTTTGAGAAAAAGTCTGTAAGTTTCATCAGATGGCCAGAGGGAAGGGTTAAAAGCCCTTGATATAATCCATACCTTTCATTTTACAGGTAACAAAACTAATACTCAAGAAAGGTGAAGAGATTCTCAGTTTAAGTATTTTATTTTTTACCTATGTAGATTGGAGATCAGAGCAGAACCTCTCATTTTTTCCTACTGCTCTCGATTTTGTTCCACTATCACATCCTCCTATCCTTATGCTCTACATGAGGGGAATACTGAAGGCAAATGTGTTAAGTTCTCCAAAATCACTGGTGAGAGTATGGGATGCTGTCTTACAGTCTACCTCATCAATTCACTAACTTTCATTGCCCCTCAGATTTCTTTCTCTTTTTCTAGGACGGTAGATGAACTTCCTTGTCAAAGAACTGTTTCATATGCAGACTCACAAAGGCTATTGCAGAAAATGCTAGATTTTGTGATATATCTTCCATGCTTTGCAGATGCTGACATTCCCTTAAAACAAACTGGGGAATACCCACGTGTCCACTGCATAAATCACACCTCTTTAGTAGAAGGAGCAGAAGGAAAATATTCTTTGAATGGATAATACATCATTTGTGGGAATGGACAGAAGAACATTGTTCATTTTATTGGGTAGAGGATTAAGGACAGGAGTCCAAGGACTGGATTGATAATCAGGACTGAGTTGTGCTACCAGAGTAGAGTGACTCTATTCCTCATTGGAAAGGGAGATAAAAAAAACTATAAACCAGAGTTAATCTCTTTGGGCCTGGGGACTTGCCCAAAGTCACACATCTTTTATAGAGATAACATTAATAGAAAGTCAGGGTCATGCCTGCTGCCTAGAGAAGGATCCTGCCAAGAATCAAATGAGAGGGCTGTCAATAGGAGCTATTCAGGTGGTCTGGATCCAGAGGAAACTGAAACACACCCGATTGTTCCTAAATCATACATATACCTGTATGACATTGACTGAAGAAAATTGTGAGAACTCTTGGCTCCTATTGCCTTCTACTTATCTACTAAATTCTTGCAGTCTGAATCTGTATCCTGTTTTTTTTCACCAGTCCTCTCTACTTGGCGAATATAGGTTTTGACTTTCCTTTCACTCTCTCTAGCTTTCTGTTTCTGAACCTTCAGCTCCATAACCCATATCCCATTTATGGATGTTATTCTAATTATTATATGATGATTTAAACTCTTACCATAATGGGAACTTTCTAGTTGTGTCACTCCAGAATCACAGGATTGAAGAATTGGAAGGGACCTCAGTGGTCACCCTAATCTAACATATACAAAAGGAATGTCACTATAACATAATTGGTCAACTCTTCTATATAACTCTTCTTAAAGACTTCTGAGTAGGGAGTACCTACCATCTTTCAAGGTCTCCAGGTCCACTTGGGTATCTCTGGTTGTTAGAAAGCTTTCCTGATCAAGCCTAAATTTCTTTCTTTTAATTCACTAATTTTGCTTTCTGAGATCAAACAGAACACACCCAATCCTTCTTACACTTTCTGGTTGTTTTTTTTTTTTTTTAGTTTCTTTCAAGGCAATGGGGTTAAATGGCTTACCCAAGGCCACACAGCTAGGTAATTATTAAGTTTCTGAGGTCAGATTTGAACTCAGGTACTCCTGACTCCAGAGCTGGTGCTCTATCAACCACGCCACCTAGCTGCCCCCTTTTTACACTTTCTATATTCTTTCAAACCAAGGTTTCCATCATGAACCTACTCAACTATAGGTCTTGGTCACTGACTTTTATACATTAGCAGAGCAGAAATCCCAGTAATCCCACTCCATCCTCCTTTGCATATTGTAACCTATAAGAGTAGATAGATTTTACAGTGATGCTAGACACACATGGAAATTAAATGCACTTATCTGGAATTGCCCACTTACTAAGGATAGGGGATGGAATTTGGCCCCTGGTCTTCTTGACTTCGTGACCAGGAAGATGTTCCTATTCTGGTTTCCACTGGCCCTGGGCTAATGAAAAGGAAAATAATCTGGCCTGGGAGGGGAAGATTCAACCTTACTTCCATTAATATTTCTGCTCTGTAGGCATTTGAGGTCCCTTAGTTTCTATGGCCAGGTCCTTATTGCATAATCCCTCATTGAATCTATTTCATTTCATTCTTTTTTTCTTACTTTCTAAAGCAAAAAATCTGGTTTTGGAAGCCAAAGGTCACAGAGTAGATCCCTCTAACTTTTATTCTTATCATATGAAAAGCATTTCCATTATTTTCTATCAGGAGGAAAAGTCCCAAGGCCCTAAATGTACATGCCTGTTTCTGGGTCTGCTTTGTGCTGAGGTTTGTCCAGGTGTAGATCTCACTGATTATGCCAGGCGGGCTTACCATCTAGATGAAGCCAAGTTTATCAATTGCCACTTTTGTTGTGCTTGTGGTCCATGGGTTGTATTGTGTTCGTGAATGGATACTGAATTCTGTGTGTAACCCTTGAGGGATTATTGTTGGGTGATTCAGTCCAGAAGAGCTAAAAAGGTTCTAGATGTTCTAGGTATTATGGAAATCAGTGAGGAGAGGGACCCTGTGGAGGGTTGACACTATTATTACCAAGAAGGTCAAGCCAAGAAGTCAAGTCAGCAAGCATTTATTAAGGCACTCTACTAAACCCTGGGGATACAAAGACCCCCCCCCCAAAAAAAAAACCTAGTTTCTGCTCTCAAGGAACTCACAGTCAAATATGAAAGGCAATTCATAACAAATATATAACAAGTATGTGCCATCAGGAACTGGCCACTCTTTTAATGGTTTTCCTCCTCCAAAGTAGGGGGTACCTTGAGTTGTGTTGAATGAAGAGCCTGGGTTCTGGAAAGTACTGGACTGGGTTGTGAGTTCCTTGTCTTGCCTTTCCCTGCAAGAGTGAGCTACTGGAGGACTAAGATTGTTTGGATGTGGCATCTATACCCCCTGCCACTAGCATAGTCCTTATTCACTCTTCCTTCAATGAAAAGTTCTTGAGGTCAGAGAATTTATCTGTAACTTGGATTTCCAGTCAAGCCTGGAGCATTTTTCATGAAGTTCTCCTTATTGATGGAGATAATATTGAAGTCTCCCTGTATGACTGTTTTAGGGGCAGAGTTGGTGTGAGAGTTTTGGAGAGGAGAGACTTTATTTTTCAACTATAAGGCAGAGCCCCTGACTTCATCCAATGGGAAATTTTTCCAAATTTCTAGGGGGACAACATGGAAATCAGGGAAATATTGAAGAGCTTTGAAAGACTCCCTAAAGTCAATTCCAAAGAGCATCTGGAACCATATATCTGATTGTCTGACTGACTGTTTTTTCCTGTCTATCTCTCAGAATGTCTTTTCTCTTTAAAACTCATAAGCCAATTCTTACCTCCCTCCTTCCCCCTTCTCTCAACCATTTAGGAGAATTTTCTTTAAAATGTTCCAGGTTTGGCAGGAAATCCAGGTTATATCTCATTTAAATTTTTTTATATCCCTAGTACATTGTACAAGACTCTACAACTACTCGATGCTTTATAAATGTTTTTTGGTTCATCTAATGATGGAATGTCACTGCCCTATTAAAAAACTTAGTGATCGCCTATTGCTTCCAGGATAAAATGTAAGCTTCTTGGTCTGGCCTACCATGTGGTTCCAATCTGATTCCCACCTTATCTAAGAGCATTCCTTTCCATCTATGTTCTAATCAAACTGGACTAATAGCTACTGTCTGAACTTGGTCTGCCATCTCTATCCACTCTTATTCCTGTACAAGTGCATAGAGATGGCAGATCAAGTTTAGGAAAACATTTCTATATTTTTTTGTAGGCAACCATATGCCAATCATATCTTTTTCAAGCCTCAGAATGAAGTTTTTCCATTTTTTGTTTGTGTATTTTGCAGGGCAATGGGGTTAAGTGACTTGCCCAAAGTCACACAGCTAGGTAATTATCAAGTGTCTGATGCTGAATTTGAACTCAGGTCCTCCTGACTCCAGGGGGTGCTCTATCCACTGCACCACCTAGCTGCCCCCAGAATGATTATTTTGCAAAGTGAAAGAGTTGGCCTAGAATGATCTCAATAGTTCTTTCCAGTTCTAAATCCTATGATACCAAGAGGGTTACCTACTTGGAGAACCCCGAAACCAACAGTCACTATCGCCTCCTACTTGCCTTTTTTCAAGACTGAGGTTAATCAAATCTTTTAGGGATCTTTGTTTGAAATTGTTTGCTGAGTGGAGACCCTCCCCCCACCTCCATAGATGGGATATTCCAGGAAGCAGTAAGCACCCACATGAAAATAGCTCCAGTTCCTTTCCTTAATCCGCAGCCTATCCTTTTATCCGATGGCATCAGACAGAGAGGAAGGAGGGGGAAGGGAGGCTGCAGCAGCTGGAGTTCAAGGGATGGGACGGGTGCTGGAGAAGCTACACTAGGGGAAAAGGGCCCCTCTGTCCAGGCCCTGAATCGGGGAGACTGGAGCCATGTGGGTGGTCATGGGGGTACTCTGGTACCTGGCCTTCAGGGGTCTTCCCCAAGCACTTGGCTCCTGTCCCTCCCAATGTAGCTGTAGTCTACATAGCCTCAGCGATGGCACCAAAAACAGGTAAGTGGAACATTCAGGCACTGCTCAAATACCTAATTTCCTTCTCTTCTCAGAATGGGGGCCTTGTGTCTGGGAAGGAACAGAATAGAAGGGACCCTACTTTTTTGGTTTGGCTATCTTTTACCAATTGGTTTTGCATAGGGCTAAGTTCAAGTTTTAGCTCCAATTCATACCTGTTTGACTTTGGCCAAATTGCTTAACCTCTTTGGGTCTCAGTCTCTTCATTCATAAAATAAAGGTGTTAGACTGATAAGTCTCTAATGTCCATTTCAGCTCGAAATTCCATTTCGAAAACCCATTCTGATTTCATACTACTGGAGACCCTAAGACCTAGGAGGTATTTCTTGATAAGCAAATTTCATGATAATCAAATGGACACTATTTGTAAAGCACTTGGTAGATCCTTGATAATTGCTTGTTCCTTCCCTCTGCCATCGGGTTGGTAAGACATAGCAAATTTTCTGAATTTTTTCTCCCCCACCCCTTTTCCTAGGGAAACAGTCCTTCCTTCCCCTCCCTCTTTTCCCACCCTGGTCATCCTTGGGTCCCATGGAAAATTCTCCACATTCCACACAATCACCTCACAAATATAGACTTTGGAGAGAACAGGTGAAGCAATCAGGTAGAAGTCTCCTAGTGGGAACATTTCACACGGTCTAGAGATCTGAGATAGTATTTTAGCATAAGCCCTTTAAACTCAGGAAGCAAAGGAAATATCATGAAATTCTAAATGCTGAGATTCAGGAGGTATATTTGAAGTGATCTGTTCCAACTATCTCTCAGTCAGTCCATGGACTAATCTCTTGAACAATGGATTTCTGAACAGATGGCCAGCTAACCTCTACTTAAATACTCCCAGTGACTGGAAGCCCACTCTTTCAGGAGGCAGTCTCTTCCATTTTTGGACAATTCTATTTCTCTGCCTCAATTTTGCTTATACTCTCATTTCACAATGACACTAAACTGAGATCATTTCTTTTTAACTAAATGTTTGTTAGAATATCACAATTAAGGAATGCTTTGGAATTCTTATTGATTGCAGCAGAGAATCAGATTAGTTTCCTCCCCTCTTACCTCCCCTCCCAAGTGCCCAAGGGGAGAGAAGTTTCTTTATTGAGATAGAGCAACTTTATGAAAAAAGTTTATGAAATCTAGAGATATAGCTCCTTCAGGGCACCTGATACCAGAAATTTATAAGTGTAAAAATATAACCTTACAATTTAAATAAAAAAGATTGTATAATTTAAAAATATAAATCATTTACACTTTGATGGCACTTTTGTTTGTTCCCTTATCAGCCTAGAAATTAGTAAATTAACAAGGTAATTAGCTAAACTAGGACTTATCACTGATTTAATTCTCTCCCATTCTTTCCCAGACAGTGGCTTCTCCAGAAGCAACTTTTTGTTGTCCTAGGATTTTCCCCATAGGAGCCAATATCTTGGGTTCTCTGTCTTCCTCACAAAGGTCTGTGTTCCAGGGATGATTCTGGGTCCTATGGATCCACAATTGCCAGTTACTGTTCTGATGATAGCAATTCCTATTGCTTAGACCTAATGTATCCCTTTGATACTAATTTTTTTATAAGGAAAATTATTGAAAAGACTAGGAAACCCTATTATCTTCTCTATTCAAAATCCTAGAAATAACCAGGGAAGGGAACTAAAAGGAAAGGAGGGAAAATGGAGCCGTGATGTTGATAGGCTTCCCAGCATGCCCTGGAGAAGGCCAGGGAAAAACACTCAACCAGATGTTTACAGGAAATCTTTGATTTGTTTGCTGCAGAGGGTTAGCCAGAATGAGCAAGTATGACTCCAAAGAGGATCCAAGAAACTGCTGCTCTTAATCATTCATTTTTACAAAGAACACTTCAAATGTCCTAAGACATGTCAAATATTTTTAATTCTTATTTTACAGATAAATGAAATGAGGCCAAAAGCTACTAAGTAATTTGCTCAGTCACCTAGGGAGCTGAAGGACCTGTTACCTAGTCCATTATTTTTTTTTCCACTATACTTTGATGTTTAGAAGAGTTTGCGACTGGGAGAAATTTCCTTCATGGAATTTTAGGATTACAGAATTTTATATGCATAAGATATCTTAGATTCAATTGATGCCATTAAATCCAACTAACATGAGTTTGGTGCCTGCTGTATCCAAAGCTAGGTTTAAAACTAGGTTGAAAAAATGAAACAGAAAAAAATGAAACAGCCCTCCCCTCATAGAGCTCATAATTTACAGGTTGCATGGGGGTTGCAATCTGGACATAGATAAGTAAACATAAAGTATGTATAAAACAGTTTCAGGGAGAGAGACAACAGCTAATGATGTCAGAAGAGGCTCTGAAGGAAACCTAGGATTCTGAGAGTGGGAAGTGAGGAGAAACAACATTATAGACATAAGGAAACTACTTTTTCAAAGGTGTTCAGGGAAAGGATGAAATGTTGCACATGGAGAATAGTTGATAGACCAATTTGATTGGAACTTTGACTATAAAAGGGAGTGGCATGCTGGAGCCAGCTCAAACTGATTCCAAGAAATGATCATTAAAATTTCAATGTGAGCATCTACACCTTAGAAATGAGTAAATACTATACATCATGGTTTGGTTTATTTTTTTCTTGATTTCTAAACTTAAGAAGATGATAGAGGAAGTTTTAATTCAGATTAAATTTAAAATTGTGCCAAGCAAATAGTAATCCCTTTCCTCAGAATGTTGATTATTAAACACTTAGAAGCATATTTTTGAGAGTGCTTAAAATAAAACTGGAAAGGAAGGTGAGTGACAGATTACAGGGGGTTTTAAATGTCCTGGAAATGGCAACATGACCAGACTCTTGATTTAGAAATTTTAGTTTAGATATGTTGAGTTTAAGGGGCAACTAGATGGAGATGTTCAGCAGGCAACTGGTAATGAGAGAATGGAGTTAAGAAAAGACCAGAATATATTGATGTGGAAGTCATTTGCATAAAGATGATGATTAAAGCCATCATAGATGAGGAGATAACCAAGGGAGAGAAGGGAAAGAGAGAAGAGAACAGGACAGAACTTTGGACACCCCCACTTAGTGACTGAGAAAAGGATGATGATCCAGCCAAGGAGGCTAAGAAAGAAGAGTGCCAAGGTGGGAAGACAGCCAAGAGAGAGCAGGGTCATGGATACCAAAGTACAGAGTCTATCTAGGAGAAGAGAATATGATTGACAGAAATCACTAAGTTCAACCCTTTTTTTTAATAAAGGAGTAAATTAAGACCTAGAAAAAGGGAAATGACTTATCTAGGGTCACAGCTGATTCATGCCAGAGTCAAAACTAAAATATGGGTCTGCTAACTCTTAGTCAAATTTTATATTTCTATATTATGGGGTTTACCTAGACATGAAAATTTATGAGGTCCTTATGGGCAAAATGACTCGAGCTATACAGCTGATGGATTGAAAACTGACATGGTTGTAAGTGAGAAAAGGACCCCAGGGAGGGAATAAAGAGAATAGCTTTAAGATCCTTAACCCACTGTGGCTTCTTTTTCTTTGAAGTTCCTGTATTGCATCGTGTTAGTTCTATTCATTTGACATGTGGCACGGTGGCTGCTTTTTGAATATTACCATACTGTTATTCAATTTTTCATGTAGATATCTTAAATATATAATTTCTATTTTAATCAATAGAATTTATTAAGCATCTATTATGTGTACCATTTATACAACCCAGATCTTACTTTTAAGGATTGAGGTAAAAATCTTATTATAATTTGCCCAGGTCAGACATGAACTGCTTTGTGCCAACATATTTTAGGAAGGCCATTGTTAATCTGGATGATATCTAGAAAAGAGTGACCAGGATACCATGAAAGGATTGGCCAAAGGAAATGAAAATATTTATGTGGAAGAAGAGAAGACAGGAATTATATTAATACCTGTCTTCAAGTATTTGGAGGCTCCCCTGTGGAAGAGGGATTTTATTTTGTTTGGCCTCATAGGGCTAAACTGGGAACAATGCTGTGATATGGCAGAGAGACAGATTGGGGATTCATGATTTGGAGCTATCCCAAAATGGAATGGTCTCCCTTGGGAGATGGTGACTTCTCCTCTGGAGATCATCAAGTTCTAACTTATTGAAGGTTGTTGAAGAAGGGATTCTTAACAGGTAAGATTTGGACTAGAAAGATGGCTTTGGCTGTCTTTTTTAAATCTGAGATTCTATGATTTTGTTAGCTCTTGAGGAACTATTTGCTCTTTAAGGGAAGGGCCTTTGTGCTATTTCTTTGAATTCTACATGGTGCTTTCTTAGTGCTTTTTAAATATTTGTGGAATTTATTGAATGGTTAGGACTACAATACTTATTGTATTTTTATTTATTAGACTATTTATGAGAAAAATAAAGAGTTTTGGTACAATGTACTGACTCCATCATTAGAAGCTATTGGCATATGAAACTAGAATGGCATGGGATTATCACTAAATCTTGATATTTTGACTCCCCCCCCTTCTATCTGATCCAGAGTGGTTTTGTGTAATGACCCTGAGATGACCCTCCCTCCCATGATGATACCATCAGACACCTCCAAGCTTCGCATAGAGAAGACATCCATCCGGAGAATGCCAGGGGATGCCCTCCAGCAGCTCACTCAACTTGAATACCTGTGGCTGCCCTATAATTCCATTACCAGTGTCAGTTCTGTCATGCTGCGAGGCCTGCGGAGGCTTCGAGAGCTGCGCCTCCCTGGGAATAACTTGGTATCCTTCCCCTGGGGAGCTCTTGGGGATACCCCACAGCTCAGACTGCTTGATCTGCATGGGAACCGCCTCTCAACCGTATCCGCAGAGGCTGCCCGCTATGTAAGGAACCTCACTTTCCTGGACCTCTCCAGCAATCAGCTGATGCGTCTCCCCCAGCAGCTCCTTACCATCTGGTCTCACCTGCAGGCTGGTCCTTTTTTCCCCAATGATAACTCCAAGATCATCCTGGGTAAGAGCAGTCAAGCAGTCTAGACTGAGCATAATAGCAACTTTCAAACACACAGAAAGACAGGACTAGGAGAAGTGCTCAGTAGGCCCTTGATAAAAGCTTGTCAAATGAATGAACTCAGCCAGTCAATTGACACATCTGTCTTAGGACCTACTACTGGACATCTCTCTTTGTACAAAGTGCTTTGGGGAATTCAGGCAAAGCATAAAAGAGAATCCTTGCAAAGATCATCTGGTCTCAGGCTTCTTAAACTTATTTTAGATTGGTGAAGCCTTTAAATGCATTAAATGAAATGCATTGTATTACCAAGCAAACTAGATATACTGAAATATAGCTATATTAAAAGAAATAATTTTAGGGGCAGCTAGGTGGCACAGTGGATAGAGCACCAGCCCTGGAGTCAGAAGTACCTGAGTTCAAATCTGATCTCAGACACTTAATAATTACCTAGCTGTGTGGCCTTGGGCAAGCCACTTAAGCCCATTGCCTTACAAAAATAAAAATAAAAAAACATAAAATAAATAATTTTAAAGGTTCACAGGCACCTTGATTTACTTTTCTGAGGAAGAACTTTATATTCAGAGTATTTAAATGACTAGTTCAAAGTCATATAGCTATTTAGCATAGTCAGGACTAGAACCCAGATCCTTTGACTTAAGATTCTTTTCCTTATTTCATCATTCTCTCTCTCTCTCTCTCTCTCTCTCTCTCTCTCTCTCTCTCTCTCTCTCTCTCTCTCTCTCTCTCCACTACCTAGCCACTACCATCGTAATCTCTCTTAAGAAGTATCCCTCTCATTCATAGGCTCCTGGGACTTAGAATTGGAAGATATTCAGAGAAGATATTCAGATTCTTTTATTTTGACAGAAGTGAGGCCCAGAAGTAACTGACTTGATCAAAGTCACACCAGTGGTATATTTACTGTCTGTACATACCTAGTTTTTGAACTCTTTTTTTTAAGTTTTTTTATTTTTGTAAGCAAATGAGGTTAAGTGGATTGCCCAAAGCCACACAGCTAGGTCATTATTAAGTGTCTGAAACTAGATTTAAACTCAGGTACTTCTGACTCCAGGAGCGGTGCTCTATCCACTGTGCCACCTAGCCGCCCCTAGTTTTTGAACTCTTACTCCAAAACTAGTAGCTTTTCTATAATAATATAATCAATGGCTCTTACATAGCTTCATTCTAGATAAAGCTCAGAGAGCTGAACTTTAGGAAGGATCAAATTTTCTAGTTAGGGAAATATAACCTTGTGCTAGAGGTATGGCCATGTACCTGGGAAAGATTTGAGGGCACTCTTGCCAGGAGTCCTGTAGGATCTATGAATTCCACAAAAATCTGGCTATGACAGTAATGGCCCAGATGTTGGATTCAAGATGGTGACATCTGGTTAAAAAGCTCTGGGGCAAACTATAATTGATGAAGTGCTAAATTAATTTAGGGAGCTTGAATTACCTCTGCAGGAGGAACCTGGAAGAAGGAGATCATAGTTTATGTTGGAGTAACCAGCTAAGTGTCAAGAACAGGTTGAAAAGGGTCAGATTTTTCAGCTAGTATCTTAGAGAGCAGACCTATGGATGTTGACTGTAAGAGTTAGAAAAATGTTAGGCTGTGCTTTTGAAGAAGTTGTTTAATTCAGTGGCCTTTCACAATAGAAGACTCAGACCAGCCTGGAGTATTTTAGGGTCAGGATTTGCAGAATAGACTTTGTGAAAGAAAATGTCAAATAGAAAGAAACATTGAGCTTCCCTATCTAGACCCATGATTCTATAGTCATATGACATTTCTTCTCAGTAGTTCTTACTTTGCAATGTTAATTTGCATTCTCTCATAGCTTTGAAGACCAACTCTGCTATTTATTACCTGTGTGACCCTGGGAAAATCAACTTTCCCTCTGAATAAGGCATTTTGTCTTAGTTTTCTCCCCTTGATTGGGTAATTTTTAATTCAAAGATTTTGAGAAGGAATATTGCTTTTTTTCTATGGTGTTTGGGCTAGTTAGGTCAGTGAGTTGGACCATGGTGACAATAAAACTATGGCCCCTGGTTCTGTCCTAGCATGAAGACTTATCCACTGAGATCCCTGGCTGGTAGAGGAATCAACCCTAATTTTAGACAGTCATTTGACAAATATATTATCTTAGGAAGAAGAATGTGGAGGGTTCATTCAGTACCACCTCAGGGATAGAGAAATACTAAAAAGAGCAAATTCTCTAAGTTTGTATGTTGAGTCAAGGGTGCCACAAAATAATGGACATATAGATATAGTGAATAAAGTCTCAAATTTGGAGTCTGTAAGACTTTGAGTCCCATTTCTGCTATTTACTAGTTATGTGGCCACAAAAAAGTCATTTAATTTCTGTGAGCCTTAGTTTCCTCATCTAGGCCTACCAGTTGTACTTATTATTTACAGAAAGTTTTGTGAAATTTAAATGGAATAATATATATATAAAGTATTTTTCAAATTCCAGAAAGTTCTATATAAGTATCAATTTCTACAACAACAGCAACTACTATTACTATTAAAATGCTTGGAGCTCAGTCAGAGGCTTGAAAAAGTGACTATTCCTTGAGGCTCTCACCTTTCAAGAGTATATTGAATGAAGAGGATAGGAGGCAATGTATCAGGAGTATGGAAAGAGGATGAGATACTTGTTTTATTTTCCCTTTCCAGGTCTACAGGACAACCCCTGGGTGTGTGACTGTAGTCTGTATGAAATGGTCCAGATCCTACACCTCCCAATTCCACATATGGCCTTCATTGATCCAAAGCTGAAGTGTTCTACTCCTTGGAGTTTGGCTGGAGTTGCCTTCAGCCAGCTGGAACTCAGGAAGTGTCAACGTCCTGAAGTTTATACTTCAGTGGCCAAGGTCAAGACCCTTCTGGGTAGCACTGTGTTCTTGCGTTGTGGGGCCACTGGGGTGCCCAGTCCAGAGCTCATCTGGAGAAGAGCTGATGGACATCAGCTCAATGGGACAGGTGAGTTACAATAACCGGGTAACTCTATGTTCATAGACTTCTAGTTTTGGAAAGTAATCAGTTCCAGTTTCAGGGAGCTGAGCTTTAGTAAGGATTTAGTTAGGGAAATGTAATTCAATGTACTTCCACATACCTGGGAAAAGTTTGGGGGCAATCTTGCCAAGAGTCATATTGGTTCTATGAAATCCATGAAATCTAGTTATGACAATTATGGTCCAGATGTTGGGTTCAAGATGGTGACATCTGGTTAAATAGCTCTGAAACAATGTAAATAGTGAGAATGACAAAAAATGGTTGACTTTATAATAACTATAATTAAAAACCCTTCTTTATATTAGTATAGCTTGATAGTTTGTAACATATTGTACCTCTTTTACTCAGTGTGTATGCCAACCTTATTTTATATGATCCTCATAGCTCTTCAAGGTAGATGGAAAAGGTATTATTATTCTGAGTTTATTGATGAAGAAACTGGAGCTCAGAGAGGTTAAATAACTTGCCCATAGTCACTTGGACAGAGAATGGCATAGCTAGGGCTATAACGAAGCCTTCTGACTCCTATTGCTCTTTCCATTATACCACCTAGCTCTATAATACCTTGGGTTTATTCATGTTCACCATCTCATGATACCTGGCTTCACTGAGGGATATCAGGTTGATGTCAGCCAGAGATGGGTCCCACCTAGAAGTAATCCAGATAACTCTTGAATTAATTCCCCTGTAGAGGGGTAAAGATCAAATTGCCTTCACTTTCTTTGGGTTTCCTATGCATGACTTTCTCTCACTCTTTTTTTTTTCAGTGCATCAAGAAACCTCCAGTGATGGCATGAGCTGGTCTCTTCTGGGCTTGCCTGAAGTATCCCACCATGACTCTGGAGAATATATCTGCAAAGCCAAAAATTCTTTGGGGGCCACTGAAGCATCTGTCTCCCTCATTATCACTGAGGCTCAAACCACTGCTGAGCCCCAAGGGTCCACAGTTAGGTCGTGGCCAGGGGAGGCTCAGGGAGTAGAAGCTGCAGCTTACAATGAGCTAGTGGCAAGGTATGCCTCCACTACCTCTGGTCTGTCTTCTCTGGTGGCCAGGCCCACACGCCCCGACTATGAAAAGAATCCTGCTCTTCAACATTTCCACATGAATGCCCTGGGAGAACTTTCAATTGGGAGTTTTGGGGCAGAACAGGTTGATAGAGCCAAGGACCTACCATTGAATCAGTTGGAACCAGCTCAAACAGTAAAATCAGTTAAGGTGGTAGGGGACACTTACCACAGTGTGACCTTAGTGTGGAAAGCCCCCCAGGTTGGAAACAACACCATGTTCAGCATACTCTATGCCATCTTTGGGGAGAAGGATATGAAGAGGGTCAGTGTAGACCCTGGGAAAACCAAGGTCACCATTGAGGGTCTTATGCCAAAAACCAAGTATGTAGCTTGTGTCTGTGTGCGTGGCCTGGTCCCCAAGAAGGAACAGTGTATCATCTTCTCCACGGATGAGGTGGTTGATGCTGAAGGTACCCAAAGACTCATAAACATTGTGGTGATTAGCATAGCGAGCGTAATTGCTGTGCCTCTGACCTTGCTTGTCTGCTGTGGGTCCCTAAAGAGACGTTACCAGAAATTCCGATTGAGGAAGAAGGATGAGAACCAGGGTTCATATGTCACATTTGAGAGACTAGGCCCTGGTGAAGACGGAGTGGAGGATTTGGCCAGGGACAGCCCTGAGGAGGGAGACAGGTTACTCTCATTGCGTTCTAGTGTGGATTCATATGCACCATCCAAGATAGAAAGTTTAGTCAATGAATACTTCTGCTAAGAGAAGTTCCAGGGATGCCTGGTGACTTCCATGAACATTCTTGTTCAC
>NC_133661.1:69288043-69303043 GCF_037893015.1 Macrotis lagotis | reverse complement strand
TATTATTCTATAATTTTTCTTAAGGAGTAACTTAGATTCTGTCTTACCTGAAGAACCAACGAATCCTGAAATTCATTGATGATCTTAGAACTTTCAAGATTTTCCTCAGGACTATCCTACACTAAAGCCCCTTAGCTATTCTAGTGGCAAAGCTCTTTGACAAATTATGGAGAATAAAAAAAGTTGCTGCATGATCGGAGAAAGAAAAACTGTTTGAATATCAAAAAAGGAAAGAGAATGGAGTTGACGTACTAGAGGTCAGGGAGCTTGACTTTGCTTCCTGGCAAAATTCTAAACTGTATCAAAGAGATGTTTAGAAACTATGAAGACAAAGAACCATTGTACTTCAATGAGAAAGATCATGTCAAATTATTCTGACTTCCTTTGGGATGGGCTATTAGACTGCTAGATGAGGAGAATGCTATAGAGAGAGAGCTTATCTAGACTTTTTTTAAACTTTTACTTTCTTTTTTCCCAATTAGCAAAGATTTATTTTCTTTTGCACTTTCCCCTCTGCCAAAAAGAACAAAAAGAAAAAGAAAATCCTTGTTTATCTATCCATGAAAATCTCTCATGCTATCCTTATGGGCAAAATTAAGAAAGTTAGGTAAGATAATAATGCAGTTAGGTAGATTTGGGACTGGATAATAAATAAACCTAAAGAGTAGTTATTTATGATTTGATGCCAACTTGGAATGAGTTCTTTAGTGGAGTTTCCTTGGAAACCCTGTGCTAATACATACATATATATATATATATATATATATATATATATATATATGTATATCTATATGTCTATGCACACACATATATTTATATATCTTTTTGTAAATCTAGATCTATTCTATGATTCTGTCTTAATAAACATATTATATAAATACAATAGATTTGTTTTCATCTATTTCTATTTTTCTCTACAGAAAATCTACATTTTCTCTATAGCTATGAGTTTGAATATTCCAATGACTTGGAAAAAGTTCTGAGTAGCATGCTTGTTAGATTTATTGAGGTCCAAAGATAGGAGGGATAAATAGCATGTCAAATGACAGACCCAGGATTTGAAAAACATTCTTAAAAGTCTAGAATGCTAAGGGGCAGCTAGGTGGCGTAGTGGATAAAGTACCGGCCTTGGAGTCAGCAGTACCTGGGTTCAGATCCAGTCTCAGACACTTAATAATTACCTACTGTGTGGCCTTGGGCAAGCCACTTAACCCCGTTTGCCTTGCAAAAACCTAAAAAAAAAGTCTAGAATGCTGGGATGAATCTAAGAAGATATTTAATAGGGACAAATGCAAAGTCTTACAGTTGCATCTAAAAAAAACAATCTTATTTATGAGGGAGGTTTGGCTAGATCTGAGGAAAGGGGATAATGATAATGATCTGGGGATTTTAGTGGACTACATGCTTAATATGTATTATTGTAACATCTTAGCCAAGGAATCCAAGGTAATTTTAAGCTGCAATAAGAGAGTTCTAATTTTTAGAACTAGTAAGATAATTTCCTTTTAGCCTGCCCTGACTGGGTTGCAGGTGGAATATTTTGTTCAGTCTAGGAAAAGAACAAAGAATCCATATGGAATTGTAGAGTAGCTGCAAGGCTATAGTCCCAGGTCTTGATCATGGGTTTATAGTGATGATGATGACAATTTTTGTCCTTTGTTCTTGGAGATGACCATGACATCTGGGAGGTGAATTGGATTTGACTGGGGGGTGCTGTGCTAAATCACTAGCCTCACTTTCCCTTCCAGAGCCGTCTAGGTCCAGAGGCCAGGTATGAATCAGGATGACTGGAGATGGTTCTTCATGTGAGACAATCAGGTTTAAATGACTTGCCCAGGATCACATAGCAAGTAAAAGTCTTGAGGCTGGATTTAGTTTTGCTAATTTCAGCTTTTTAAATATTTGACTGACTCTTCTTTATAAAAGTTTTATAAAAATTAAATTTCTTTTTCTTCATTTGACTTTTGGAAGCTATTCTTGCCCCCCCCCCCCCCATGTATGAAATATATAGGCAATAGAAGGGTCATAGGACTGAAACCAACCTTAGAAAACATCAACACTAGTTCTTTCATTTTATATGTGAGGAAAACAAGGCTCAAACCTATAAAGTCAGTTGCTGAAGGTCACACAGCAAGAAAGTGATGGAACCAGAATTAGAGCTCAAGTCTTCAGAAAACCAGATCCATGGATTGTCATTTTTTTTGGTTTTGTTTTTGCAAGGCAAATGGGGTTAAGTGGCTTGCCCAAGGCCACACAGCTAGGTCATTATTAAGTGTCAGACTGGATTTGAACCCAGGTACTCCTGACTCCAAGGCCAGTGCTTTATCCACTAAGCCACCTAGCGCCCTCATGGATTGTCTTCTATATCACTTACCTTCTACCAACTGCCTACCATCTTTTGTACACTTCACACAGAGGGTTCAGAGAGAGACAAACACCACACAAAATTGGGACTAGCTACCAGTTGGGTAACTAGTTAGTGAAGTGGATAAAATGCCAACCCTGGAGTCAGAAAGAGCTGAGTTCAAATCAGACCTCAGACACTTATTAACTATGTGACCCTGGACAAGTCACTTCATCTTGTTTACCTCACTTTTTTTTTCAGCTGTTAAATGAATTGGAAAAGGAAATGTCAAGTTACTCCAGTATCTCTGCCAAGAAAATCTCAGATGGGGTTGGACATGATTGAACAACAACAGCAACCTGCACTAATATTAATGCTGAGCAAAGTCCACATTTAATATATTTGTTAAGGGGCATGAAATGACTATGGACAAAAGGAACCTTCATCTAGTTCAGCTCTCTCATTTTATTGGGGAAGAATTAGAGCTGTAGGAAGGTTCAGTGATTTGCCCAGGCTTACACAGTAAGCATGGATGGCATCTGAAGCAAAGTTCTAAGACTTTAAGTCAGTGTTCTTTCCACTGTTTCACATTGCCTGCCTTTGGTTTAACAAAAAACAGAATTCATGGGAAAATGATGTAGGCTTTAATCCTCACCAACATTAGAATCCTAATAATTGCAGAGCTTTTTATATCTTTCTAAGCATATTTATTAGCTCCTTTCTTAATGGCCAGTAATGGCCTTGTCAGAAGTAATCTAGCTCTGGGGCACTTGCTTCTGATCTTAGCTTTTCTTGGGTCCACATTTTTTTATCTAAGATTTTTCTTTAAAGATTATATAAATATTTTGTTTTCCAATTACATACAATGTTCAGTTTTACCAATCATTTTTTTGCAAGGTTTTGAATTTTACAATTTTTTTTCTCCTTCCCTCCCTTCCCTCTGCCCTCTCCCCAACAGAAGGCAATCTGATATAGGTTCTGCATTTGCTTTCATGATATGCATTGATCAAAATTGAATGTGTTGAGAGAAGAAATAGATTCAAAAGGAAGAAAGAAAACATTCGTGACAGCAAAATTACATAATACATAGACAACTTTTAAAAATTGAAGATAAAAATTTTTGATTTTTGTTTAAATTCCATAGTTCCTTCTCTGGATAAAGATGGTATTCACCATCACAGATCCCCTAAAATTGTCCCCGATCTTTGCATTGATGGAGTGAGCAAGTCCATCAAGGTTGATCATACCCCCAAGTTGTTGGTAGGGTATACAATGTTCTTCTGGTTCTGCTCATCTCACTCAGCATCAATTCATGCAAGTCTTTCCAGGTTTTTCTGAAAACCTCATGATTTCTTATAGAACAATGGTGTTCTACCACATCATTTACCATTATTTGTTCAGCTAGTCCCCTCAATTTCCAATTCTTTGCCATTATGGATAGAGTTGCTATGAATATTTTTTTACATGTGGGATTTTTTACCTTTTTTTTCATGATCTCTTCAGGATACAGGCCCAGTAGTGGTCTTGCTGGATTAGTGGGGATGTACATTTTTATTGTCTTTTAGACATAATTCCAAATTGCTCTCCAGAAAGGTTGGATCAGGTCACAGCTCCACCAACAATACTTTATGTCCCAGATTTCCCACTTCTCTTCCAGCATTGATCATTATCCGTTCTGGTCATATTGGTCAATCCTCTGAGAGGTGTGAGGTGGTACCTCAGAGATGTTTAATGTGCATTTCTCTAATCAATAATGATTTAGAATAAATTTTCATATGTCTATAGATATTATTGAGAATTCCCTTTGCATATCCTTTGGCCATTTGACAATTGGGGAATGACTTTTTTTAAAAATAAATTTGACTCAGTTCTCTATATATTCCTTTGTCAGAAACACTAGTTGTAAAAATTGTTTCCCAATTTGCTACATTACTTTTGATCTTGGTTACAATGGTTTTGTTTATGCAAAAGCTTTTTAATTTAATGTAATGAAATTTACCTGGTTTGTTTTTTTCATAATGTTCTCTATCTCTTCTTTGGTTATAAAATTCTTCCCTTTCCACAGATCTGACAGGTTAACTATTTCCTATTCTCCTAATTTGCTTATAATATTGTCTTTTATGTTTAAATCCTGCATCCATTTTGACCTTATCTTGGTATAGGGAGATGTTGGCCTAATACTAGTTTCTGCCATACTATCTTCCATTTTTCCCAGCAGGTTTTATCAGAGTCCCAGAAGCTGGACTCTTTAGGTTTATCAAACAGTAGATTACTATCATTTCCTGTTGTCTCTTTTGTACCTAATGTATTCCACTTATCCACCACTCTATTTCTTAGTCAGTACTAGACAATTCTGATAACTGATGCTTTATAATATTATTTTAGATCTGTTATGACTAGGCTTCCTTCTTTTTCATTAAATCCCTTGATATTCTTGGCATTCCTCCATATGAAATTAGTTACTATTTTTTCCTAGCTTACCAAAATAAAAGCTTGACTGACATGGCACTAAATAAATAGTTTAATTCAGGTAGAATTGTTATTTTTATTATATTAGCTTGGCCTATCCATGAGCCATTGATATTTGACCAGTGTTTTATTTGTGTGAAGTATTTTATAGCTGTTTTCATAGACTTTCTGAATCTGTCTTTGCTGTATTTTATGTTGTCTGAAGTTATTTTAAATGGGATTTCTCCAGTAGTTATTAAAATAGTTATTGAAAAATAGTTATTGGTTATTAAAATTTTTAATTTTTTGTTTTTCCAACTACATGCAACTTTACCAATCAAATTTTTTGTAAGATTTTGAGTTTTACATTTTTCTCCTTTTCCCTTTCCCCTCCCCAACAGAAAGCAATTACATTTATAGCCATCCTAAATAATAGATCCATATTGATTATATTGTGAGAGAAGAATCAAATCCAAATAGAAGAAAGAAAACAGAGATAAAAAGTGACATAATATATAACAACTTTTAAAAATTGAAGACAATAAGCTTCATCTTTATTTAAACTTTACAGTTGCTTCTCTGGATATGGATGGTATTTTCCATCATAAGCCTTAAAATTGTCTTTGATTATTATACTTCTGAAATGAATAAATCCATCATAGTTGATAATCATCCCATGTTGTTGTTGTTGGTATGTATAATGTTCTTCTGCACCTGTTCATTTCACTCCACATCAATTCATACAAGTCTTTTGAGGCTTTTCTGAAATCCTATCCCTTATTATTTCTTATAGAACAATAGTGCATCACACACACGCACACACACACACACACACATCATAATGTCATTTCCCAAATGACATGTATCCCCTCAACTTCTAATTCTTTGCCACTACAAAAAGAGCTGTTATGAAAATATTTTGTACATGTGGGATTTTTTTCATGATCTCATATAGATCCAGTAGTGATATTTCTGGATTAAAAGGCATGCACAATTTTATTATTCTTTGAACATAATTCCAAATTGCTCTTCAGAAAGGTTATCATCCAATAGTTTTTCAGCAAGACAGTTTCCTCTTTTTAAATACAACCTTATCCTCCTGACAAGGAATCTCAGATAATCACAAGTTTGCTCTAACTCTACTGCATTAGGGATGATTCTTTAGGGAATCTTCATTCAGAGAGTTTCATTTGACCAGGTGTGTAGTCAAGGAAAACTGTTCTGGTAATGGGTTGAGATTTAGCACCAAGAAGAGCTAGCAATGGATCTGACCTAAATATGATACAGTAAAGAGAATTAGAGATAGAGTCAAAAATCTATACTCTTGCCTCAGACATTAAATGTATCTGTTTGGTAGTTGTCTTGCCACTAGGGATGAGAATAGAGATATTCTTTGGTTGAAGGTAGAAGGAAAGAAATTTCAAAGCAGTGATGACAATTTGGCCCCCTATGAAGGTAAATGCATCCAAGAAGAACAGAATAGGGGAAGCAGGTCTATCAGGACTCTCCTGCAAATAGAAAAATGGGCCTGACATATAAAGTACTGAATAATTGATTTCTCTTCATCTACATCTTCAACCTTGTATAACTAGCTTAAATTATATAATACTGTACATACATTTAATTTCCTGCAAGCACCAGATAAAGCAAATAATATTAGACTTACTGCCCTTATTTTTCAGAGAAAGGATTAAGCTTAGGAAGCCAGTGAGTTGCCCATTGCCACATAACTAGTAAAATTGCCAAGCTCAGACTGGAAGCAGGAATATTCTAACTTAAAAATCGAGACCTCTACCCACTCTAGCACTATTGCCTTATCTCCTACTACTTGCTATTAATCAGCTAGCCTGGTCTTCTTATAGTTCTCTATATTCACCAAGCTCATGTCCAAATCCTTGCTTATGCTGTTTCCTTTTCTGGATTGTCCTCTTCTCTGTAACGGTCCAAAATCCTGGCCATATTTCAAGTCCCATTTTCATGAAATATAAGATCCTTGAGGACAGGGATTATCACTTTTGTCTTTGTATTCTCATCACCTTCAATGGTGTCTGGCACAACTTAATTAACTCTCTTTAGTAAATTGTTCACCATAGTCCACTGTATTCTTGGAACACCTATCGACTACTGTCAAGTGATCTGGGGACTGATTTTTCTCCAGTTACTTCAAGAGTGTAACTTCCCACTTAGAGCACCATAATCCTATAGGGACAGAACAAAGCCCTCTTGTTTTATAATTTCTCTAGTACCTAGCATTGTGCTGGAAGCCATTTTAGGCATACAGGGACAACTATTAACATTACTCTCCACCAGTGTGTATATGAAAATCCCTCATTAAAACACCATGGCTGATAATTTTATGGTGGTTTGAAAGTCTAC
This sequence comes from Macrotis lagotis, assembly GCF_037893015.1. NCBI lineage: Eukaryota > Metazoa > Chordata > Mammalia > Peramelemorphia > Peramelidae > Macrotis > Macrotis lagotis. Next base: position 69,295,875 of record NC_133661.1, on the reverse strand, counting down.
AAAATTTTCACCACAAATATCTCATTTCATTTTCACACTAACCCTTTGAGGAAGATACTATTACTACATCAAATTTAAAGTTGTGGTTACAATTTGTTGTTGTTCAGTCATACCTGCCACCCCATTTGGAGTTTTCTTGGAGAAGATTACTAGAGTATTTTGTTAGATTTTACAGACAAAGAACCTGAGGCAAATAAGATTTAGTGACCTGCCCAGAGCTAGTAAGTGTCTGAGGTTATAGCTGAACCAAGATCTTCCTGACTCCAAGCCTGGCATTCTATTGACTGTGCCACCTAGCTACCCCTCCTTCCTCATTCCCTCATTCTCTACTTTGTCCAGTCGCTCCAAATTATTATAGGTTGGTGTTGTTCTTATCTTAGTTTTAAAGATGAAGAAACAGGCTTAGAGAAGCTTAAGGGATTTGATCAAGGTCAAATAACAGGTAAATTATGAGACTTCACATCCAGATCTTTCTAGCTTCAGGTTCATATCTGTAACCCTATCCTACCACTTCTCAGATGGCATCTTTTTTTTTGTTTTTGTTTTTAGGTTTTTGCAAGGCAAATGGGGTTAAGTGGCTTGCCCAAGGCCACACAGCTAGGTAATTATTAAGTGTTTGAGACCGGATTTGAACCCAGGTACTCCTGACTCCAGGGCCGGTGCTTTATCCACTGTGCCACCTAGCCACCCCATCAGATGGCATCTTAAAGAAATTTGAAGGGTATTAGTTTGATTCCTAGACATCAGCAGGAAGATATTTTGTCTTAAACAAATGGAATAGTTTTGCCCTGGGAATTTGGATAACTGAATTCTGGTCCTGGCTCATCTACTCAATAGCTGTATGATTTAACCTTTTCATTTCTATGGTTCTATGATGCTGCCATAACAATGACATCATTGGTCAAGCTAGGTTGCATCTATTAACTACATAGATTTTATTGATATAGTCTGACCCTGGAACCCTGGAGTAGCTTATGCCTCTTGGTTTAGAAGATGGGTAGGTAAGTAGCTTAGTTTGCAACCTAGTTAGAATCTCACTGGTCCTGAATTAAGCTGATGTTTATCTCTGTGGTCTAAGCTATGGTGTCAAACGAATTGTGAGCACTAGAGGGACCCAGCAGAATGTACAATAGTTATCTGGTACTCTAAATAGAAAGATGGGTTTAGTTTCTTCTAGCAATAAAGAAAAGTTTCTGTAGTAAAGGGTTAGAAACTAGAATTGAAATAATTCCATTGTCCATGCAGTTTGGTTTTGGGGTATTTTTTTTAGGTTTTTGCAAGGCAAATGGAGTTAAGTGGATTGCCCAAGGCCACACAGCTAGGTAACTATTAAGTGTCTGAGGTGGGATTTGAACTCAGGTACTCCTGACTCCAGGGCCAGTGCTCTATCCACTGTGCCACCTGGCCACCTCGTCCATGCAGTTTGGAAGCTGTGCAAAGCAATGGCAATGTCTAGAATGTGGCAAAAAAAATTGAATTTTCAGTCCAAGTTTGAGACAGGAACATGATGAAAAAAAGAAATGTATTTTTGTAATCACCCTCCATGGACTATTTAAGGAGAATGGGTTTGGTTTGAAGTCCTGATGGTCCCCGATTTAGCCATGAGTAAGGAAAGTCTTAGATGGAGCTAAATGTGTAATCATCTGGCCCACCAAACCAGGACATTTGGAAAATAAGAGCTGACAAGGCTTTAAAGTTTGCAAAAGCACTTTACATATGTTGTCTCAGATGCTCACAACAACTGTGTGAGATCAATATTAAAGATGGAGAAACTAAGACTGGGAGATTAAGTGGTTTATCCACAGTCATATAAAACACATAGAGGTTATAGACACTAAGATTTTTAGGACATCTTGTGTGTATAAAGTGGGATTCAAACTGAAATACAGTGCTCTATCCTCTGAGCTAAGCTGACTTCTCAAAAGAGAAGAATAATATATTTCTGTGTTTTGGGGGAAACTCATAGGAGAGAATGGTGCAAGCAATAGAAGACCAGTTTTGTATTCAATTCATTTCATGTTTATTAAACATTTGACAGATGCAAAGCATTTTGCTTGAGTTTAGAATAGACAATTATTGTCCTCAAGGAGCTTACAGTCCACTTTGAAGGATGTGATTATGAACACAGAAGAGTCATATAAGGTAGGCAGTCATGGAGTCAAAAGAGAAATTAAATGCCCAAGAAATATTTGAAGAGAGAATGGGAGCAATAACAGCAGGAGAGGAAGTATAGTCTTCATTGAGAAATTGAAATCTGAGATAAGTCTCAAAGGAAGGAAGGAACTATGAAATAAGACTAAAAAAATAGGGTAGAGTCACATTGTTGATGAAGGGCCTTAGATGCCAGGCTAAGAAGTTTGGTTTTTCATTAAAAATCAATAAGAAATCATGGAAAATTTAAAGCAGAGAAATAACATAATCAAATATCTACATTACAGATTATTCTGGTAGATGTATGATGAATGAACTGGTGTCAAGGTAAAAAAGTGGCAGGAGAGAGACCAATCAGGAGGTGATTATATAGCTTAGATTTAGGCAGTTATGTAGTTTATGATGTAGTGACCAGTTGTAGTTAAATGACAAAGAGAATAGTCAGAGATGACTGATGTTTTAAATCTGGTAGACTAAGACTAAGAAAAGGAGAGTTTAGAGAGGGAGTGGGTTCAGGAGGGAAGAGAATGAGTTAAGCTGTAGACATGTTGAGTTAGAGGTACTGATGGTATAAAATTCAGGTGGAGATTATAGTTGACAGTTTGAGATGAAGAAATAGAGTTTGTAAGATATATTCAGATTGGATATATGGAATAAAAAATATCAGCAAAGAGGTGATAACTGAATTCCTGGAGCAAATGAGATAATCAAGCATAAATAGAGAAAAAAAACTTTGAAGGAGTTTCCATGTTGCTGGTGAAATGATGATAATGAATGGGGACCAAGGAGCAGTCACATGGGTAGTATTTAGTTTCCAAAAGAAAGCAGTTTTACCAAAGCAAGAAAGAAAACATGTTAATTGTATCTAAAGCTGCCAGGAAAAAGTAAATGAAAGCAAAAAAGAGAACATCTCTTTAGTTTGAAAAAATGTAAATTATTTTAAAAGTCTGCTCTGGGTTAGTGACCTAGGGCTTCTTCTTGGGATCTACATCTCTGTGAGAATTGTTTGCATGTTGCCCTGACTTCCACATCACAGAGGATTACTGTTAATTGGATTTTCTACTTAGAAGCCAGGAGCATGTCTCATCCCAGACCTACAGTGTCTTCTTACAGAGAAATATGGGCTCAATTTATCACATTTTCTTTTTAGTCTTGGTCTTTCTGGAGGCAAACCCAGCTTATCCTGAGTGCAACCCAGAATGTACATGCTCAGATGACAACTTTGGCAGGTATGGAAATGTTGTCAGGGGCCCCAAGAGATCCTAGAAGACTGATTTACTTTGGAAATTCTATTGTAAGTGAATTTGGGGGTATTTTAAAAGAGATATCTAATATCTTATGGACATTCATTTCAGCTAATGCTACAATGTTTTTTTTGTGAATTATGTGTTTTTACCCAAATGGAGTTAACACTGACTGGACTTTTTGTAGTAAACTAAACATTATTTTTCTTCAAGGCATTCATTTCTCCTATGAATATTAAAACACCTACTTGGGTGATTGTGAGGAGATGGTGAATGAGGAGGTACTGAGAAGGAAAATTAGAGCTCAAAGGATTATGTGTCAGACAAGTTTATTATTCCCAGGAATGGAAATGTGTGTGGTTTACTTATCCTTCAGTCCCACAGACACATATCAGGATCTCAAACATATAGTGGACTATGCACCATTGTTGAGAACCCAGATCTTTTAGGTTTCTGCTCCTATATCTGATTTTTATGAATGGGCAGTCTCACAAGGCTGAGTGGGAGCGGGACTTTAGGAGTAGTCAATCAGGGGATGATCTGGAATGTAAGCCCCTTTCCCCCCAAACTAACTGAAAGAACATTATAATTAGTAATAATTACTAATTGTACATGCCTGAATTAGATGTAGGTTGTTAAACCGATACTTTGCTAATCTTGTAATATTTACCCTAAACATAGTGAATAAATCACTTGTTGGGTACACAGAAACTACTTGGTTATATAGGTGGGTCAATTAATTGTCAAATGTTCCGTCATCTAAGGTCTAAAAGTAGAACAATTGTCATAGGGAACGAGGTAATAGAAATCCAAAGAGTACTGGATTAAATTTTTTTTTATTAGTACCTTATTTTATATTTTCATATAATCTGTTGAAGGGTCAATAAAAATCACACTAAATTTTATTCATAACTGAGATAACCTTTAAAAATTTTATACATACACACACACACAAATTAGCATAGCATGAAAAACAGAATCGATTTTCAGGTGGGTAGATCAAATTGTTGTACAGACTGCATTCCAACGGTGGTTGCCGATGGTCAGAGTAATCAATGACACGAGGTCCATAAACATGATTTAGTCCAACTTGATGAAGTCAATGTCTTTTACATGCTGCTGGAAGCACTGGTGGCACATGTTCAGGTCATACTTGTGGATCAGACCCAAGCCAGTTCAAACAGATGCAGCACAATGGAGACCCCTGGCTGAATTTTCAAGGGTGGCTCCAGTAGAGCTCATCTGTAAGATGAAAGCGATTGGAACTAGCTAGAGATACTGTCTAATGTTGCTTTCAGGTAGGAATTCTAAGTTAGTTTAAAGACTTGTTTATTTTTTCTGCAGGTCTCTGTTGTGCATGGATACTTCTTTAAGAAAGATCCTGGGAAACATACCAAAAGATATCAAGAAACTTAGAATAGAAAATTCTCATTTAACTGAATTACCTCATGGGTCCTTTCCCAATAACAGTGCCTTGGAATTCCTTTGGCTCAACTTTAATAATATCACAGTGATTCATCCAGGAGCTCTGGAGCATTTGAGAGACTTGAAAGAGCTGAGACTTCAGGGAACAGGTTGCGTACAGTACCATGGACAGCATTCCAAGCAACTCCTGTTCTAAACATCCTTGATCTCAAACACAACAGGCTTGATGTTCTACCCAAGCAAGCACTTCAGTATTTGATTAACCTTAACTACTTAGACTTGTCCTTTAATGAACTTGCAGTGGTGTCTGTGGATATCTTTATTCAATGGCCCATGTATCAGAAAAGTCAGCAACTCAGTAGGGCAGAAGGCATTTCCAATGTGGTGCTGGCTTTGCACAATAATCCATGGATGTGTGACTGCCATCTAAAGGGACTTGTCCAATTTTTCAAATTCATCAGACCCCCTTTCATACTAATGAACTCTTACCTAATGTGCCGGGGCCCTCTGTCAAAGACTGGGAAATTTTTCTATGAAGTAGAGCTCAATAGCTGCACAAAGCCAAGGACTTCAACCCTTAATTCCAACATTACTATCCAAGTGGGGTTCAATATTACTTTAAGCTGTCTGGCACAGGCCAGTCCCTTACCAAACATTGTGTGGATGTATCCACTGAAGAAGTTGAGGGAATTTGATGGTAAGCTATGGTACTCCATATTGTTTTTCTCATGGGCAAGGAAAGACTCTGCCTAGCTCTATGAATGTCTGGAGTAATTCCAAGTGTAGTAAGTGCTTAATGGACAAAATAATTGATGCTTAGACTTGAATCTAAGGTCAGGAAATAATTATTTAAGATATTTACAGTCATAAAATAGAGCAAGGTTTATTAAAGGCAGTGCCAACTGGAAGTCTCATTAGCAATGAGTACTTTTCACTGTGGGTTTGGGACAGGCAGTCTTCTCAGGAGGCTAGTTAAAGTAGTAACGTATAGTTAAAGTAATAAACTAAAAGATAGTTATAGTGCCATAACTTATTCATTCACCTAAAACTCTTGCCTTCTGAGATTAGGTACCCCAGAGTGAAAGAATACAGTTGAACCTGTAATGCTGTCCTTAGGACTTTATCATTATTGCGAAATGAAAACCTTCTTCCCTTGCTTTTTTTCCAGAGCATCTACAGGAAAGCAGCTCAGTCTAAGTGTTACATAACTTTCTATCTTTAGAGGAAGAACCAGGAGATGGGGAAGTTAATTTCTGAGACACAAAAAATAAAGCAGAAGAGCAATATATAAAGATTACATACAGTACCTGCTGGTTGATTGTTGTCCTTTATTCTTGGAGAGGATCAAAGTAACATCATTTTGTTAGAGTCACATTTTAGTGTGCTCAATTATGGCAGATCAGACCGATATGAACTCAGAATGCAGGATAAGTACAAGTAGTCCATGTGAGCATTTGGAGTAGATCCTCTAAATTAGTTCATCTCATATTTCTTTTGATCTAATTCAATTCTGCTTTGCTCATAGAACCTAGCACCTTCTTTGATGTGGGTGGTCCTTTGCCAGCATCTCCCATATCACTCAATTCATTCCAAAGTACTCTATCATGCATTTTCTTTGGAATTGATGCAGTACATAGGTATCACATGGAAGATAAATGGAATTAATATAAGATTTGCATATTTTGAGCTGATTCATAGACAAGTGATACAACTGTTGATTTTTATATTCAGAAATTAGTTTTAATGATATAAAACAAGGACTTAATTTAAACTGATCATAGTTAGGTGTTGGGAGCTAAGATTGAATTAGAATGTAGAGGACAAAGTGCTGAACACGGAATCAAAATGTTTCAAGTTCAGTCTCTACCTGTATATTTACTATTTAAAAAGGAAACTAAGTATTTTAAGAATTCAGAGAATTGTTAAATTCGGCTGAGCACTCAGACAAATCATTTAATCTTCCTGAGCCTCCATCTACAAAATGGTGCCAATGGTGGCAACTATCTCACAAAGCTATTGTGAGGAACAAATGGGATTTTATCACAAACATATAGCTTTATATATAAATGTGTTTTTTCCTTCCCTTTATCCTTTTCCCCACCTCTTGTCCTCTTTGCTTCTTTTCCTCTTTTCTTCCTCCTTGTCCCTTATTTCTTCTCATAATCTTTTGAAAGTTTCAGACTATATTTTTATTGTCATCAATGCTATTGAATGAATATTTAAAAATATCTATTATGGAATACAAAAATAAATATATAAAATATACCCATATATATTATATATAGGACATATATAACATTGATTTTACATACATATCATGTACTCACATAGAGAAAACAACAATAAATTTCATGCAAAGCCAGAGCTATTTCCTAGTAGTCATGGGCTCCTATCCATAATACTCTGGCCTTTGTTTTTGATTTGACAGATTTGTGTGTGTAATTCTCATGTCAATATATACAATGAATCTGAAACCGTAACCTCTTTCTATGTGGCTCCTAGAACATCTGAATGACGTCTGTAAAATTCGGTCAGTTCTCCATGTTTGGTCAACATGATCCAGTTGTATAAATGGCTGGAAACATATTGATACTTGATTTTTCTTTCTTTGTATCTTCATGTTACCAGGTAGAGCCTTATCTCCAGATTCTGTGTCAATTAATCAACCAACAAGCATTTGTTCATTGTCTATAGAAAAAAATTTTAAAAGTCCCTTAGATACATTTTGAGGCTCAAATGAGATAACGGATACAAAGCACTTTGCAAACCTTAAAAACCAATATAATTGCCCGTTATCGTTGTTGGTGTTGTTCTTAGCCTACCGTCACCAGACCTTCAATCTGCTGATGTGACTTCATTCCCTGATTTTTTTATTGTACTCCTGCTGAGCTCAAGTAATATTGATAGAACAGTACAGGGTGTGATGGTAAATGTTGAACACTTGGGACTCTCTGGGGGGAAAGTAGGCACACATTTCAAAAAGTTAAATCTGTGTTTTCTTAAGTCTAGAGA